>NC_091340.1:372281-384781 GCF_038502225.1 Cherax quadricarinatus | reverse complement strand
CCGCCCGTTATTAAATAATTCTGTCAACTGTCACGATATGTGTCCTTGTGGAGTATAGCGTGACCTTTGTCGTGCTCTCCTCCAAATGAAATCTCACTGCTAATTAACGTTATAATTTTCTCATACTAGTCGAGATGTCACTTATTTTTGTGCCTCTGACGTTGGTCACACGACCTTCGACCTCCTTCATAGACTCCTTCTCATGCCCTCCAATATTGTGCAATGTCTCAATCGTTACGCAAGCAATTTTTCAGCCGAATTGTTTTTATTAACTAGAAATTCCGACACATGTCAACTTGCGCGCTCACCTGCACTGAAAAAAAAAAAAACAGTGGCATTTGTCCGCTGGACGATACAATTGTAAGCGTAAAGGGAGGGGGAGGTGGTACATGAGGCATATCTTGGTGGGCATGTGGAGGGTAGGGGATGAGTGAGACATGGTTTGGTGGGGGCGTATAGTGGGAGGGGATGGGGTGTAGGGGTAGTGGGTGTGTTAATAATTGCTCAGTCACTCGGGAACAAAATTGGGTCTGCAGTAATCGCTGTGATGCGGTTAAACAGTCAATTTTGGCAGTAAATTGGTCATGGAACCCCCTGCCTCTCGCATTTACTGGCCGGCGACCCCCTGCCAGGCAGAGGTGAGTGAGGCAGAGAGAAAAAGAGGGAAAGGGGTAAGGGGTAGAGTAAAACAGAGGGAAAGAGGAAAACGAAAGGAAAAAGGGAGAGAAAAGGAGAGAGAATGGGAGGGAGGTAGAGAGGCAGGCGGAGAGACGGGTAAGGGAACACAGGAAAGAAGACTGCAGGAAACCTCACAATTCTTGTGGATGCTATGTGAAAAAGAATTGACTACAGTCTCTCAAATTCTTCCTAGATAGTTGAGATTGAATTTGACTTCTCATGCTAGTATTAGCGCTGCTGCTATCACCAACACCATTACTTCAACCTTGCTGCTATTATGATCCAGATAGCTCGTTGTCAACTGACTGTCTTAACGTTGCTTATAAAAACACGTAAAGATTTCTATGACCAGAGCCAGAGTTTGAGTAGTTTTTAGTTGGATCTAATATTTGCAGAGCGCTTGTTAGGTTAGTTTTTAAATAACTAATATTTTTTTAGTTAATGCCTCAGTGGATGAATCTATTCCAGTGATCGTTGACTATGCCAAAAAAAAGTGTGTTTTAATTTCATTGTTTCGAAGTATTGATTCTATTTGCACTTTAAATAGGTCATGTTTCAGTATATAAAAACTGTTGTGTTTTACAGGTTGGAATGAGATCTCCCAAGGACGAATATAAGGGAAAATAAGTCTAGTGATTTGTAGTCTTATAGCTTGTTTCTTGCTTAGTTACCCTTCTATACACCTATGAGAGAGAGAGAGACAGGGAGTGTGTGTGTTTGTCAATCAGTGAGTCAGATTTGATTATTTTTATTGTATTAATGAGGAAGCATTAAACCTGGGTAATAGGAAGCAATCAGGTTTGATCCAAGGAGGGGTAAAGTAACTTCAGTTCATTTGATGAAGAACCTGTCACCAGCATCACGGCACCTCCCTTCCGCCCGGGTGGAATCCACATAAACACCAACAATAATAGGTGGCTACCAACATGTATCTCGTGTAAAATTTATTAATTTCCCAGTAATGCCATGCATTATTACCGTTCACACTCAGCCTTCGTCCGCCCTCTCATTATGCATGAAGAACTCATTCACATTTCACGGGCGTCTCACTCAAACACACCTCGTTTCTCTTTATTATACTATTTTTATAAACTATTTCGACATTTTGCAGTCTCTGGTATTAGGATTATTGAGGCGTTGTTTTGTTTTTTGTTTTTGGTTGGGGGTATATAGAGCGCCATGTTGACTAGTTTATTATTGCTCTCTTGTCCATTTTTTGTTTACATTTTACTTCAAAGTCTTCCTGCCTGAATAAGCGTATTGCCAATTGGTATAGTTATAAAGACACAAGATGAAGAACAAGCTTTCAGAAGCATCTTTACATATTGTAACCGCTGATTTTTTTAAGAAGTTCTACAAAGAGCAAAACTTTGTATTAATAAAAGTTTGTTCTTAAACTTGTCTGTTTTATATTCTTCCTGACTTTTTATTTCTTTTCATGCCCATCCCCTTTATTCATTGCCTTGTTAAATTGCCTGCAGCTTACACTCTCGATGCCCAGATTGACTGTCCTCTCTTTGGTCTAAAAGATCAAGAAGAGAATTACATTCCGAGGCGGTGGAGATTGAAATGTCTCAGCACTTAAACACTTTAAAATCTCCAGCATTAAAGGATACGGAGTAGGTGATACTATTTAAATGACTTACAGGAACTGTTATTTTTTTCCTGTGTTCCAACACATGTCCGCGTGTCTGGTAACGAGTGGCGTGAAGACGTGACCAAGTCAAGTTTTATCCCAACGGTTCCTAAATAGTCGCTATCTCACTTTTAGGGATTTTCTCCACGAGAGAGAGCTTTGTTATCTCTAGCTGTTGCTAGCATTGCTGGGGCAGTGCTCATGGGAGGTAAGAGGGAAAAGTTCGCTTATGGCAGGTGCAACATGAACGGCAAACAGCTCTCGATCATTTAACGAATCTACGTACGAAACGTGGGGAAGCTTTTCTTGAGAGAAACTTTAAAATAATATAGGTTAAGGTCTTTTATGCCGACGTATTCAAACTTTTCTCTGCAGTTTGCATATATATATATGTAAGAATTGTTGTTGTATTGTGTAGAAACGCATAAATTCTCATAATTTTAAATCAGACTTGCTTTTTGAACCGTATTATAAGCGGAAAATTGAACAAAATATTAATATTTATGTGAAATCAAAAACCTTGATATTTAGCAATGTTGTCACTTTATTTTTCGTACATTTCAGTCATTTTAAGGAAATTTTTCATCGCCTTGGACGGGTTTACCCGTCAAATTTCACCGCCCTTGCCTGATTTACCTGTCATATTTCATTGCCCTGTACTGGTTTACCTGTCATTTTCCATTAAAAGTAAGATTAATTTACAGACAAGGACATAATGTGAAGAATGTAGAATTTTGTATACAAAAGATAAGGTAATCAGTCCCTCAGCCTTGGAGTTGAAGAGCAACATAATCTTCAAGACTACGGTGCTCTTCATCAACTTAAGGCTCTCGGACTGATTACTTCATCTTTTGTATAAAATTCTACATTCTTCACATTTTCCTCATTGTATTGATAAAAACCGCTGGTTGCTGAAACGTCTAGAAATAAAGATACTCAGATGACTCACGAAATCGTAATGACACGATTGCAAACAAACCATACCACGAGTGGGGTTAGAACCCGCAATCAGAGTGTCACAAAACTCCAGACCGACGCGTTAGCCACTGGACCTGCTAGCTACAAAAAGATTCAGCCAACTAGGTTAAGATACCCAGATGTTGCACATGTGTCTAATTCTTAATAACTTTTTCGCTGTTGGAATTTATGACCTTTACTGTCAGTGGCATTTTTATTTTCGTTGAGGAAACATTTCTCTTTCAATATTTTTTTTTTAGTCTTCTCCTTTATATTTATATTTTAATATATCTTACACAGTATTCAGCACTTTGTTAGTTCATCTCAGTTAATTGACGATTAGCGTCTCCTCATCGCAGGTAAAGCTGTTAAATATGAAAATTGTTAGATTGGGATAAGTTAAATATTTCAGGAATATTAGGGTGCTAAGTTAATTTCACTGAAAAACTGAACTGGTATATCAGAATTTTCCATAATTATTTTAGTATGTTTAATTGGTGAGGGATCAGTGGTAACTAGGGTGCCCTGTGGCCTGGTGGCTAAAGCTCTCGCTTCACACGGCGAGTGTCTGGGTTCGATTCTCGGCGAGGGTAGGAACATTGGGCGTGTTTCTTTACACCGGCTGTCTATGTTCCCCATCAGTACAATAGTTACCTGGGTGTTAGTTGACTGGTGTGGGTCGTATCCTGGGACAAAACTGACCTAATTTGCGGGAAATGCTCTGCGTAACAAGCTGCTTTCTATATAGTAGCATGTCATTGATGTTAACTAGGCCTGTATACCATGTACATGTACTTGTAGTAAATAAAGATATAATTATTATTACTACATTCCTACATCATAATTCACTCGTATTTTCCTTCTTTTTTAATGGGTATTTTCTTAACTCTGCCTGTCTGTCTGTCTGTCTGTCTCTCTCTCTCTCTCTCTCTCTCTCTCTCTCTCTCTCTCTCTCTCTCTCTCTCTCTCTCTCTCTCTCTCTCTCTCACGCGCACTTCTTGGACTGCAAGAAGGCCTTTGACACAGTTCCTCACAAGAGATTAGTGCAGAAGCTAGAGCATCAGGCGCATATAACAGGAAGGGCACTGCAATGGATCAGAGAATACCTGACAGGGAGGCAACAACGAGTCATGGTACGTAATGATGTATCACAGTGGGCACCTGTGACGAGCGGGGTCCCACAGGGGTCGGTCCTAGGACCAGTGCTATTTTTGGTATATGTGAACGACATGACGGAAGGGTTAGACTCAGAAGTGTCCCTGTTTGCAGATGATGTGAAGTTAATGAGGAGAATTAAATCTGATGAGGACCAGGCAGGACTTCAAAGAGACCTGGACAGACTGGACACCTGGTCCAGCAAATGGCTTCTCGAATTTAATCCTGCCAAATGCAAAGTCATGAAGATAGGGGAAGGGCACAGAAGACCACAGACAGAGTATAGGCTAGGTGGCCAAAGACTGCAAACCTCACTCAAGGAGAAAGATCTTGGGGTGAGTATAACACCGAGCATGTCTCCGGAAGCACACATCAATCAGATAACTGCTGCAGCATATGGGCGCCTGGCAAACCTGAGAACAGCATTCCGATACCTTAGTAAGGAATCATTCAAGACACTGTACACCGTGTATGTCAGGCCCATACTGGAGTATGCAGCACCTGTTTGGAACCCGCACTTGATAAAGCACGTCAAGAAACTAGAGAAAGTACAAAGGTTTGCAACAAGGTTAGTTCCAGAGCTAAGGGGAATGTCCTATGAAGAAAGATTAAGGGAAATCGGCCTGACGACACTGGAGGACAGGAGGGTCAGGGGAGACATGATAACGACATATAAAATACTGCGTGGAATAGACAAGGTGGACAAGGACAGGATGTTCCAGGGAGGGGACACAGAAACAAGAGGCCACAATTGGAAGTTGAAGACACAAATGAGTCAGAGAGATAGTAGGAAGTATTTCTTCAGTCATAGAGTTGTAAGGCAGTGGAATAGCCTAGAAAATGACGTAGTGGAGGCAGGAACCATACACAGTTTTAAGACGAGGTTTGATAAAGCTCATGGAGCGGGGAGAGAGAGGGCCTAGTAGCAACCGGTGAAGAGGCGGGGCCAGGAGCTAGGACTCGACCCCTGCAACCACAAATAGGTGAGTACACACACACACACACACACACACACACGTACGTACGGCATTTTCAGCAATAATTATATATTTAAATGAAGGAAGATGTTGCCACTCTGACCTAAATAGGAAAAAGTAAGTAAACTAAGTTTAAGCAATAAAAAAAAAATATGGAGTATACCATATATGGAAAAAAGTGTAAAAGAACACAATAATGTAAAAAAGAGATAGAGGCCTGAGCTTGCTACCACCTGCAGCTCACAAGACTGCCATCCCCACGATCCCCTTTGGGGCAGGGCAGATGGCAGACCAGAGAGGCCTAGCTTCTCCCTACGAGCCCCGTGAGGGCGGGGACTGTGGCTAGGCCTGGGGACAGTTGGTCCCAAAGATGAGGGGGTACTTGTACCTCCTCCTATGGGAGACTTAGGTCTCGAAATACTCCCCAGATAGGGAGCCAAGGCCGGGTCACCACTACTTGGAAAAGACCCGGGCCGGGAGAGTACCGGCGAATAAAAAAAAATGTAAAAAAAAAAAAGACATAAAATATATATATATATATATATAATATAATATATATATATATATATATATATATATATATATATATATATATATAAATATATATAATTTTATATATATATATATATATATATATATATATATATATATATATATATATATATATATATATATATATATATATATATATAGTGTGTGTGTATGTATATATTCAACGAACCGGCCGTAACTCACCGAGGCAGGGTGACTTAAAAACAAAAAGGAAAGTTTTTCTTTTTAAATTTAGTAATTTATACAGGAGAAGGGGTTTAGCCCCTTGCTCCCGGCATTTTAGTCGCCTCTAACGACACGCATGGCTTACGGAAGAGGGAGGGAGTGAGGGGGAGAGAAAGACAGAGAGAGATGGAGAGGAGGGGACTGATGTTTAGAATACGTGGGTATGAGGGAAAGAATCAGGGAGGGAGGACCCAGTCGAGCCTCCTACCGTGGTAAGGTAATTGACAATTTCAACCTATTTCCTCAGCTTGGTAATAACACCCAAGGAGGTAGTCTCGTCTCGTCTCTTCTCTCTCTCTCTCCACATCTAACCTATTCTCTTAAATATGTTTATATGCGTGGGCGTATATTGTGTACTTTATCCAAAAATGGCGTGTATATTGTGTACTTTCTTCAAAGATTTTTCTTTCTCTTATCTTTCTCGGCTGTGTTGTGAGATATTCTCTAAGGCTCCTTACAGCTCACCAGGGTAAAATATACCTAGACTATGAAGTGGCTGAGATAAGACTCAGGGATGATCTGTGGTGTGGTGGTGGTGATGGTAAATGTAGTGGTATATGTTGAGGTGGTCGTGGTTAGTGTCAATGGTAGTGGTGTTGAGCGTGGTGGTGGTGGTGGTGGTGGTGGGTGTGTGGTGGTGCCTGGTTATTAGTGATGCTCGTGAGAGTATATAGTGCAAATTGACACGTGCAATTTAATGTAATATTTATTTCATATAATCCAACCATGTCGTATATTGCTCTTGTTCTTGTGTGTTAGTTACCATTTGGTCTTAGGCACATGTCGATTAGACACTAGGCCTGTTGTATGTGCATATGTGTGTGTGTGTGTGTGTGTGTGTGTGTGTGTGTGTGTGTGTGTGTGTGTGTGTGTGTGTGTGTGTGTGTGTACTCACCTATTTGTGGTTGCAGGGGTCGAGTCATAGCTCCTGGCCCCGCCTCTTCACTGATTGCTACTAGGTCCTCTCTCTCCCTGCTCCATGAGCTTTATCATACCTCGCCTTAAAACTATGTATGGTTCCCGCCTCCACTACTTCACTTTCTAGGCTATTCCACGGCTTGACTACTCTATGACTGAAGAAATACTTCCTAACATCCCTTTGATTCATCTGAGTCTTCAACTTCCAATTGTGACCTCTTGTGTCTGTGTCCCATCTCTGGAACATCCCGTCTTTGTCCACCTCGTCTATTCCGCGCAGTATTTTATATGTCGTTATCATGTCTCCCCTGACCCTCCTGGCCTCCAGTGTGTGTGTGTGTGTGTATGTGTGTGTGTACTCACCTATTTACTCACCTATTTGTGGTTGCAGGGGTCGAGTCCTAGCTCCTGGCCCCGCCTCTTCACCGGTTGCTACTAGGCCCTCTCTCTCCCCGCTCCATGAGCTTTATCAAACCTCGTCTTAAAACTGTGTATGGTTCCTGCCTCCACTACGTCATTTTCTAGGCTATTCCACTGCCTTACAACTCTATGACTGAAGAAATACTTCCTACTATCTCTCTGACTCATTTGTGTCTTCAACTTCCAATTGTGGCCTCTTGTTTCTGTGTCCCCTCCCTGGAACATCCTGTCTTTGTGTGTGTGTGTGTGTGTGTGTGTGTGTGTGTGTGCATGGATGTATTATGCGTGAGTGTATATGGTCTGTCTGCAGGTATGTGACTATTTTTACGTCTCGCAGAAGCTAGGTGATAATTTAGGTGTATTGTGCATGAGGCCTTACATAGCTGAGGTCGGACGTGACGAGGAGGGCATATGAATAAGAAAAACTTTTAAACGACTTAAACATGAGGAAACTGCAGAGACAGAGAGAAATAGTGAGAGGGAGACAAATAAGGAGTGAGAGAAATAGCTAGAGAGAGAGGAAAAAATAGAAATGTAAGTATATATGGGAGACGTAGTGAGAAAGGAGATATACAAAGAAGAACTGTATTTCTTTTTTTAAATCTTGATGTATGTCGTCAGGCATATGTAATATACCTATTGGGAAAACAAAAAGATGAGGTGGTAGAGGAAGTGGAATATTCATATGGTTTGAGGAATATGGATCCCACAGTTTGCACTAGAGGTGAACTTTATATAATATATATAGGGCTTTTGGGAAGCTGTTGGGGTTGTGGGATGAGACAATAAGATCACAGTTGGTGCCGCTGATACAAACATTTCACAGTAAGGCTGGTTGTAAAATCATCCTTATATAAGCTTGAGGCTCATTGGTTGCAGCGTCGGGACAGATACAAGCACAGACCAAATGTGAAATGGAAGACTGTGAGTAAGAACAGCGTACTATTTGAGGCTGTTGACCACAATAAAGAATTTGATATTATTTACTTAGATTTTAGTAAGGCTTTTGATAGAGTTCCGCACCATAGACTGTTAAAGAAAGTGGCAGCCCATGGCATTGGGGGAAAAGTGCTCTCGTGGATCGAGTCATGGCTCACTGACAGGAAGCAGAGAGTGTCCATAAATGGGGTTAAATCCGAGTGGGGATCTGTAACAAGTGGCGTTCCACAGGGATCAGTCTTGGGCCCGTTGTTGTTTATAATATATATCAATGATCTTGATGAGGGAATTACTAGTGATATGAGCAAATTCGCCGATGACACAAAGATAGGTAGGATAATTGATTCAAACGTAGATGTTAGGGAACTTCAGGAGGACTTAAACAAACTCTATTCTTGGTCAGAAAAGTGGCAGATGCAGTTCAATGTAGATAAGTGCAAGGTTCTGAAGCTTGGGAGTGCCCATAACCCTAGTACTTATAAATTAAATGATGTAGAACTTAGCCATACAGATTGCGAAAAGGACTTGGGGGTTATGGTGAGCAGCAACCTTAAACCAAGACAGCAATGCCTAAGCGTACGTAATAAGGCAAATAGATTACTGGGATTTATATCAAGAAGTGTAAGCAACAGAAGTCCAGAGGTCATACTGCAGCTTTATACATCATTAGTAAGGCCTCACCTTGATTATGCAGCTCAGTTCTGGTCTCCGTATTACAAAATGGACATAAATTCGTTAGAAAACATTCAGCGTAGGATGACTAAATTAATACATAGCATCAGAAATCTTCCTTATGAAGAAAGATTGAAGACTCTTAAGTTACATTCACTTGTTAGACGAAGAATGAGGGGAGACCTGATCGAAGTGTATAAGTGGAAGATAGGTATTAATAAAGGGGATATTAATAAGGTCTTGAGGATGTCTCTCCAAGAGAGAACCCGCAGTAATGGATTTAAATTAGATAAGTTTAGATTTAGAAAGGACATAGGAAAGTATTGGTTTGGAAATAGGGTAGTTGATGAGTGGAACAGTCTACCTAGTTGGGTTATTGAGGCTAGGACTTTGGGTAGTTTCAAATCTAGGTTGGATAAGTACATGAGTGGGAAGGGTTGGATTTGAGTGGGACTTTCACATCAGAGCTTATTTCTTGGGTAGCATTGAAAATTGGGTTGGGTAAATGTTTTGTTAGTGGGATGAATTGTAAAGGACCTGCCTAGTATGGGCCAGCAGGCCTCCTGCAGTGTTCCTCCTTTCTTATGTTCTTATGTTCTATTCTGATAACATACCTGGAAGCTCATTAACAATATATGTATATCAGAGAGCTAATGTGGATCTTCGAAGGGTTTGCTCTTAATCAACGAAAAATAGAATCCACCGGAAATGACAATACACTAAATATGATTTTCTAATGTGTTTACGTTCACAATCTGATAGAAGTAAAAACAAATGTAATTTCAGGATTAAAGAATTCCAGAAATAATCAACAAGAAAGAATATTCTGTAAATTTAACTTTAAGTGTTTACTGACAAAATAAAAAATGATTATATATATCCTAGGATATAGGTCCTGAGCACCCTAAACTCTCACCAGTACCCGGAAAATATAAGAACAGAGGCATGCGAAGTCTGAACAAAATTTGTACAACTGAGAAAGTCTTCGTGAATATCATATACAGAAACTGAACGTAGAAGAATGTACAGACAGAAGAAGAAAAAAGGAGTTTTGAATTGCTAAAAAAATAAGAATGTAACAGCGACCTAACGATAATCACCTAGAAATCAATGATATAAAACAGAAACTTGCCTTCATAGCAGATGAGAGAAGCACAAAAGGAACACTGTGGTGTCCGGGGAAACTGAAAAACTAAATATTCTACACATGTAAAATCCAAGCCGATAACCACCTGTAGAATTGGCCCATTAATCACAGTAGGTTCATACACTGACGCAAAAAAAATGAGCGAAATTTTAAAGACCAGTATAAATCAATGGTGAGCAATCTATTAAACGAAAGCAGAGGGGAGAATACAGAGAAATGTTGCGTTGCCTTTCCCTATTTTACTAATATTTCTGACATTAACGCTATTCCCTGGAGAAATAAAAACAAAAGACTGACCACACAAGTAGCACCTGGGTCGGATCATAGAGTTGCTTGTAAACAGTGAATTGCAAAATACCACCAGCACAAGTATTCACCGTTCTTTGGAGAAAGAGTTTAGAAGTAGGTGGGATCCAAGAAGCTTTTAAAAAATGCAGACATGATTCTTCTGCACAAAGGAGCCAGTAGGGTGCTGAATTTTTTTTTTTATAAATCATTAGCACTAACAACACACACACACACACACACACACACACAGGGAGAGAGAGGACCCAGTAGCAATCAGTGAAGAGGCGGGGCCAGGAGCTATGACTCGACCTCTGCAACCACAAGTAGGTGAGTATACACACACACACACACACGTACGTACGTCTCTGAATGGGTGATGAGACTCCAAATTACAAAGCTTATGAGAAAGATCATTCTTGGCACTATTACTAAACCACTACAACAAAATTACTGAGGCGCTAGAGGAAAGCCAGAATGCATATGTGGTCGACACAGATTTTTGTGAAGTTATTTGACAGATGCGATCATGGGGTGATAGCATGAAATGGTCAATATGTATAAAGGGGAGAAGTAGGCAAATGGATATTCAGTATTCTGACGAATAAAACAAGAGTTATAGTAAACAAAATGTAGCCTTAGCAAAGTGAAAACCTCAGTTCCCTAAGGAACGATCCAAACGCCTCTGCTGTTTCTCATCCTCTTAACAGACAGATAAAAACACTAGCCACAGTTCTGTGTTATTCTTTCAACACAACAAGAAAATAAACATTAAAGTTACCTCGATCGAAGACACAGAAGGGACAGTAGAAAATAACATGAGTTATGATGACATATTACAGCTGCTCAGAAATGGTAACCATGAACTCAAAAACACAAAATACAAAATGAAAGGAACATATGAAGTACCGGGGTGTAATAATGTCCGTTGACGTATCTTTCAAAGAACACAATAAGGCAAATGTCACAAAAGCCATAAAAATGATGGGACTGAAGAAGCCACTGGTTGACGAAACGATTCCAAGTGTTGCACAAGTGTCTAATTCATCAGATGTATAGTGGTATATACCTGGCCTCATCTAGGAAGGAGTTACCTTTTCTTTAGTCAAATCAAACCCGATTATTTCCCATTCCTCACGCACTTCATGACCCTGTAAGGTTCATGCGAGAATATAATACTTACACCTTCAGTTTATCACATTGTAGTTAGATAGTATTAGTCGAATTTCATTTGACAAATATATCCATCCTTCTTATTCCTGTTTGATTGTCGTTACCTTTCTTATAATTCCAGTAGTATCATAAGCCTGAATTTACATTCTCTGAGCCCGAGTTTCGTGATGAAGCCTCTTAAACTCCAGACGTTCCACAAATCGCTTGTCTCGTATTTTTGAAGATCGATGCCATCTTGGCTGTGAAAGTAGGCAAGAAGTTATCCAGTCTCGAATGACTTCTTGTATGTCTTTGCGAGCGGCTCGCTCAAATCTTAAGGCTTTTCAATATCCATAGTTATGATGTTTTGAATATTAAAAAGTTATTGTAAAAATTAAGAACCGTTTAGAATATTTTATTAGCGATTCCAATGAAACAATAAAACGAGTGAATTAATAAAAAATCTAGAGAACCAACCTATTTTTATCGTCTGTCCCGTCTGTCGTCGAGTCATATCAAGCACAGGAACAACGCTGAAATTATCTACAGAGAGCAGGACAGGGACAGAAGCCACTATATTGAAACGTCGTTAGTTGCTGCATTCTACATCACAGAACAAAATTTCTGTTAAATGCAGAATGTCCCCCCAAAAATGTAAAAACACTTCTCCGTTCTCATCAAGGCTGTCCACTGTCTTTGAACTCCATTTACGTTTTCACATATCCAGTACTACTTAGGTAAGTGCATATGTCCGTTGTTCAAACAATAAGTCTGTCATTTGTCATTA
>NC_091340.1:287281-349781 GCF_038502225.1 Cherax quadricarinatus | reverse complement strand
AACAAGCTTTTTGGGGGGAATAACTTTTCGATTGATCTGCCGCCTGCGTCGGCGTTGTCCCTTGGTGGCCATTTTTGGGACCAATTATTTGTTTGCACTATGATCGTTACGTAAAAAAGCAGAGCAGCCAGATGTTGCGCGCACACTGGATAGAAATAAGAGTTCATATAGACTGCAGATTATCAGTTTGGATTCAGTAATGATCTTGTTAAAGAGAAATGAATCCTGGATCTCAAGGAAGTTACTGACTAGTACTAGACAGGTTCCCCGTGAGTTTACATTTCCTTGATACTAGGAAGGTATTTGGCATAGTAAGTTAATGGGTATTTATTAAGTTAAAAGAATGGTACACACCCATATTGTAAGATTAATAAGATTAATATTTAGGTATTACATAAATTTTTGTACAGCGGATAAACGGGATACATTGAGGAGGCAAACAAACTCATACCGTACTTGTACAGTGATAAGAGAGTCCCACAGTATTGCCTAATTAACGGATTGCGACAGGAAACTAATTATAATTTTTAAAGTTGTGTACTGGTAAGTCAGCAGAAAGCCTCGGTCGTATGACTAAGACCCGCGTCAAGAAACATTCGTCCTGTTTCCTGACGAATCTTGCCTAACCTAACTTGCTGGGGATCAAACAAGCGTCCTCTTCTATTCAAGTCCACAGCCACATTAACTCAGTGTGCACAAAATGTTTCTTTGTAGGTAGCTCCCAGCTGTTGCTTAACCCACTTTTATACAGAAATAATGACATAACATGTCTCATGGATACAACAAGGGATCAACTACCCATCTGCCAAGTACAGTTTAATACAAGTTCATTGTTCATTCTGATGAATGGAAAAATATATCTGTTACCTAGAAATAGTAATTGTGGTAACATTCCAAACTTTGCAGGACATCGCATATAGTTATATTATTATTTTTATTTATACATTTGTTAGTTTTATTATTATTATTATTATTATTATTATTATTATTATTGTTGTCGTCGTCGTAAATTGCTAAAACCAGTGTTGGGGGTCATTCAACGCAAGGAATGGCGGAGTCTCGATCCTCCGTCCACTAAGCTCGAGATAGTTACCCTGCCTAACTACTCGCCAAGTCAAGACGGTGTCCATAGTCATCGCTTTTAAAAATTCTCAAGATAATGTAGAAAAAAATAATACCAGGCCCTATGAGTCAGTTATGTGACACAACTGTTTTTTGCAATGTGTCAAATTAGATCTTTATCGAAGGAGCCGCTGTTCGTTGTACAGTAATGCACTAAGTGATAACCATATTTGAAGAGACCGGCGGACTGTCACAATTCTGAATTACAATTGGTTCGTTAAGGTGCCCAGAATGAAGAGCTCGCCAGTGTGTTAAATGCTTCTTTGTAAGAAGTTCGCACAGGTGCAGTGCAAGCTGTTACTGGAGCAGAGTTTCGTCCAGTGTACAGCTACGTCAAGTCGATTGACTTGGTAAAGTTCTGTATAGAGCGAAAAGCTGTCAAAATGAAAGCTTGTTTTATTTCTTCACTGTTTTATTTCTTCACTGTTTTATTTCTTCACTGCTGTCGGCAGTAGGCCTTCTTACCCCAAAAAATCAATTCAAAGTATGGCTTATTGCAGGGGTAGCTGCCTCCACTATTACCCTGATTATCACACCAAGATTAAACGAAACCCATCTAATTTCTGCACTGTATAGGGAATAGTAACATATGCTACGTATGTATGATCATTTTTGCCATTCAGTTTTTCTGGTACATAACCTTTCATAATAATAAGAGAAGCACTATGAGCAAATTAGGACCTGGTATCATTGCATCACTGCACTTGGCCTCTTAGCTGAAAAGCGTAATTATACCGGGTCCAAACCTTCATTAATAACGGTTTTGCTATCATATTCTACACTATTTCAATATATGTATGTATGAATTTATATGTTTGCCCGATAACTCACATGGAGACAAACTCAGAAAACTAATTGGTCTATATTTCGACCTCCTGCTAGGGTATTTTTCAGCAACAAACACGCATGCATATATTTGCCTACAACCCTTTCATGTATTAACCGTCAGTGGATTTGTCTCCAGTATGCTAGTGTGAACTTGCATCTCTCAGACACATTGACAATTACATTAACTTGTACATACAATGCTTCGTGCAACACTTCATTGTTATGGCTATGCTCTGAAAGCCAATTAGCTGCAATATAGAGAGATTTTGAAGTAATTTTATGCCCTGGTGATATTGATGACATTTCTGGTATTGCTTTCAGTCACCTGTATACTGACTGGGAACCCAAACCCCAGGAAGAGAGAATAAACGCACTTCAGGAAAAATTACGGAGATTTCTCCCTGGACTTCTTTGAATAGTGTTTTCTTACCCTATCATCGTCGCTATATCATATACTGTTATATATATATATATATATATATATATATATATATATATATATATATATATATATATATATATATATATATGTGTGTGTGTGTGTACTCGCCTAGCTGCGGTTGCAAGGGTAGAGTCACAGCTTCTGGCCCTGACTCTTCACTGATCGCTACTAGGTCACTTCCTGCTCCATGAGCTTTATCATACCTCTTCTTCAAGCTATGTATGGATTTTCTGTGTGTGTGTGTGTGTGTAAACACTCTTCTCTTAAGGTTTAACATTTTCCCATAAATATAACAGTACTAATAACTACTGCTGACACAGTTTCTGTTCCGTTCGTGAAAAAGTTAAACATAGAGCGTAAGCAACAATTCAGCAAGGGAAAAATGTTATATATTTTCGAATAAATAAAGTGACTATAATACCGTCTTAGACTCCAATATTAATGTTGTCTTCACTCACTGGTTGACTGATGTATTTCACGAGGTCCTTGTGACCTGCTTCCTGGTGGTCATTGCTGGCAGCAGATTTATTTTTTTTCTATCACTGAAATGCCGAAAGATTGTGAGTTTGACTTGATAATATGAGTCGTAGTTATTCACTAAAACACTAATGGGAAGAAGTTTGCCTTGATGCTAGTGAAGCATTCCAAATTCAAGAAATTTGAACTGTCATATCCTTCTCTGGGATGAAATCTTATTACCTTGATGCAGGGGAGGGGCTCTTAATCCAAGGAATTTAACCTACCCTCCTCTTGAATCAAATGTGATTACTTCCCATTCCCCAGGTGCGCTTTAACTCCCACGAGTTTAGCATTTCCCACTGAGTATTACAGTGAGGGTAGTTTAGAAAGAATAAAAAGGTACAATACAGTGACTGGAAAAAATACACAAGTAACCCGTACATAAGTTTCAGTTTCCCATGTTCGGGTTATTTGTGTAGTGAAGCTTAGTTGAGTTATCCCTCTCGTATCTTCCCACATTACTCGATCATTTTCTTAATACTGGAGTTTACCTGGAGAGAGTTCCGGGGGTCAACGCCCCCGCGGCCCGGTCTGTGACCAGGCCTCCTGGTGGATCAGAGCCTGATCAACCAGGTTGCAGAAACGTCGCGTATTATCCAGAAAGTAAGGTTTCTTGAAACATAGGCCTACATAAACAATATTTCCGGGCCCAGTTCCAGACTAAATATGTAGTTTATCACACTGCTAATCGAAAACGATGATAATTTACGATTTCTCGGACTACTTCCTGCTTACCACTAAAATTAAGCAACTTGGGGAATCAGGGCCTAATCAACCAGGCTGTTACTCCTGGCCGCACACAGTCCAGCACACAAGCTAGAGCCCGCGTGATCAGCAACTGATCTTAAGAGCTTTGCAAGTTCTCATGATAACAAGAGGCTTGTAGGAGAGTCGGGGACCTCTAACACTTCGAGTTTCGTCAGTGTAAGCGTCGCGCCCTGGTATAATTTTATTGAAAGCATTGTACACCGTCTGCTGTGTAATTTCGGTGTACAGGTATGGGACTAGTTCCTCCAGGAATGGCTTCCATAAATCCCAATTTTATTAAATAGTGATACTGATTACACCCAGTAACTAAAATTTCGTTGGCTTCACAGTATTAACTCTGATGCATTACATACGGAAAAGGCAAACTTGATTATTTTTATGAAATTGCTAAAGAAAAATTTGACACAGGATTCATGACATTTAATTACTCCACAAGGTATCTATTTTCTGATACGTGAAAAGGAGGGGGCCAGTCAGATTTGGTCCGAGGTCGAAGGGGGCAGCAGCAATTTATTGGATTAAGAGCTCTTTCCCAGCATGAAAGGACCCGTATGTATAGCTGGGATAAATGGAACAGTTCTCTTGTTTACGTAACAGTGTTCACTGTCACATGAGTGATATTTTCTGCAGTGGTTAGTGAATTTTGAAAGATGTATAGTTGTACACTATAACCAGCATGCCAGTGTGATCATTTTGTGGCTGTGAGGGGAGTCACGACCCGTGGACTAGCCATTCACAAGTACATTCTTACGAACACGTCTTTATATACAAAATTCTGAAGTGAGGTGTGGTAAGAGTGTACTTTCCAGGAATCTGAGTACTGCATCTAATGTGCTGATCAGACCTACTTTGTGACATTTTCTAGGAAAAAAAAATATCTGTTTTTAGACTAGCTTGACTTATTTTCCAGTCCATCAAATGTGAATGTTCGTCCGTGTGCATTACACGAACATTGCTTGTATTAAGTATCCTGTAAGCGTATTGATATCCTAGGATGCTCGTGTGAAGATGCTGAGACGTACGATTCTTCTGTGTATTTCCTGTCACAAACTTCATGGAAAAGGCTTAAACTCCTGCTCTGCTATCGTTTGGTAGGTGACTGACAGACCTTTTGAGATCTTTGGCATTGATGGAGGGGATGACAACTAATATGGTTTTGCTATTTTAAAACGGCTCTAGTGACTTATGACAGCTTTTTTCTCATGAAGAAAAAATAGTCTTCCGCTTCATTCGATTTCTAATTTTTGGCTAGCTAGCAATTTGTGGTCTCTGTTTTATTAGTCATGTATTAAACGTTCGGAGAATATTAGAGATGAAAATATTCTAAATGAGATTTAATTCTACGAACTCAGGGCTAAAAATCCTCTGTCCGAAGAAAAAAAACGACGAGAATGGCTCATTTGATTTTCATATTGTAACAACAATAGATGCATCAAATCATTCTTGTCTGTTAGTTGTCGCAGACTTCGCAATTCATGTGAAAGGTTTGTTTAACGAGTATTGTATAGAGAAAGGGAGGAGAGTTGTCTTAGTCTTCCTCGAGAATAAACTAGATAGAATGTTCGACTACATTCATATGGTTTGTAAAAGTCGTTATACTGAAACGCAGCTAAATCATAAGATGGAAAGTGGAATCATATTGTAGAGACGCTAGGCTTTAGCAAATCCATGGAAAGATAACTGTACTAATTGGCGATCTTATGAACATGCCAAATTTCTGTTTATTAAAGGAAGCATCACAGTAGAAACATTTGAAATTAATGTACAATTCTTTGATATACACGAGGTGCAGATATGATTTTCCTGCGATAATCAGTGGTTTGCTCTGTGGGGACTCTAGTCATTAGTGATGTGAATATCGCTCATAAATCCTATCCTACTCTTGAAGTTGTGCTTCACTCTGTTGGCGTCGAGTCCTCGCCCATGACCTCACCTCTTAATCTCATCGACCTCTTAATCTCATCATTCCACTTTCCTACTACCCTGAGACTGTGGCACTGTATGCTTAGCACTGTAAGTCTGACATTAGGAGAGTAACAGTTTTAATATGGGTAAGGTGATTATGCTTTCGCTAAGCTAATTCGAAGAGCTATCAGATGTGATCCCCTTTAGACGCAGATATTTACAATATTACAGTACAGTCATAAGCAGGAAAAAATATTTTTTTAAGTCTTACTGAATTATACCCCTACGTGATAAATAAGGGTAATGAAAACCTATGCAAAATTTCTCCCTATAATAAATTACAGAACTCGTATTAAAGTATCAAATGATAATGATGAGAATAATTTTTATGAATAGTTGTGCAGTGTTAACGTGAGACCTGAAGTTCAGAGCACAACGAAAGCAATCACATTGTAACGAGCGAACTAACAAAACATTTCCAGTAACAATCTCATTAGTACAATGCAGCGTGTTCCACTCTAGCAATACCAACACTGGAGGCGGGAGGGCAGTGTGTGGACCCAGTGTCAGTCCTCGTATTTGCAGACTTTCATCCGCAGCTGCACTAGAATGATAAAACGAAGGCCACGCACCAGGAATATGACCGGCTGTGTTTGATATCCTGCCAGATTTTACGAAAGAAAAACTAGTTATGTCCGTCAAGGATTTGCTGATGCATTTACTAATGTTTCAGCCCCAAACTGTCAGAACTCACTTCTACGAGATATTTTAGTCTGTTACTGTTTTATTACAATTTTCCTTTATATATATATATATATATATATATATATATATATATATATATATATATATATATATATATATATATATATATATATTATATTATATTTCCATACCTGAATTGTAACAAAAATATGCGTAGTGAATAACATACATGTATATAATTCTTCAGGGAAAACTAGAGGACATTCCATGACGGAAACTCGGATGGGCACTCACTGGTAATGTATTAAGGCACGGAAAATAAAGGCAGGCCAGAGGCAGTGGCACCCGCGGGTGTGCCACGCAGTGTGGAGAAAGGGCCTTTTAGTGAACTGCTTCATGGAGGCACTTCTTGCTTCCCTGCTGCATTGTAGCTCCACTGCTTATTTGAGGTATCTGGAAGCGATTTCAAATTTCTCTCACTCTTTCTTAGTCTCTATTGTTCCTTGATTTCCAAAAGGTAATTGATTATGTATATATATATATATATATATATATATATATATATATATATATATATATATATATATATATATATATATGCAAAACAACCACTCTGAAAGAATAGAGAAATTCCAAGCGCTTTCGTGATAATGTGAGTAGTCACGAAAGCGCTTGGAATTTCTGTATTCTTTCAGAGTGGTTGTTTTGCATATTCTGAAATCACCTGTTTACTGTGATCTTATTGCATATATACATATATATACATATATATATATATATATATATATATATATATATATATATATATATATATATATATATATATATATATATATATATATGCAATAAGATCACAGTAAACAGGTGATTTCAAAATATGCAAAACAACCACTCTGAAAGAATAGAGAAATTCCAAGCGCTTTCGTGACGACTCACATTATCAAGGAACTATGAAAGTGAAGCATCCAAGGAAGCTATATAAGGGGTCGGCCAGCACCTCACTATCAGATCCCACAACGGTTAAACACGTGACGCGCGGCGAGCCAACTTGGATAGGTCCTTTGCAAAACTCACCCCCAAGCTATTTATTTGTCCAGTGTATTATTAAATTCTTCCCAAATTCTATTAATTATAAATGGATCTAATTTATATAAACCAAAGGAAATATTCATATTATTGTCAAAACTGCTTTTTATGAAACAAGATTCAATTATATTCCTGTCGACCATGGACTTGCTTGATACTACTTTCTCAACTTTTTGAAAATCAATTGGATGGTTAAAATCTCTTACATGAATAAATAGAGCATTGGAATCTTGTCCAGTTCTAATGCTATATTTATGTTGTTTTAATCTTAGTTCGAGATTTTTACCAGTTTGACCGTAATAAACTTTATCGCAAATTTTACAAGGAATCTTATAGACACATCCATCAGCATTTTGGGGGGAATTCTTAATCAAAAGTTTTTTTACTGTATCAAGATTTTTGAATACAACTTTAATATTAAAAGTCTTAAGAAGAGAAGGCATATCAACCAAGTTTTCATGGTAAGGGAGAACCAACATATTTTTAGTTGAATAAGGCTGGTTGCCCTTTTTTGGATTATAAAAAGTGTTCCTAGCAACTTTAAAAGATTTATCAATTACATTTCTTGGGTATTTTAAATCATTACCTATTTCATAAATTTTGGATATTTCCTCATCTATGAACTCAAGACTACAAATTCGTAAAGCTCTCAAAAACATTGATGAGAAAACAGACAGTTTGACTCTATCTTGATGCGAGGAATAATAGTGGACATAGGAACAGTTATTTGTAGGTTTTCTGTAAATTTTAAATTTGAATTCATTATTACCCTTAATAATTAAAACATCTAGAAAAGGCAATGAGTTATTTTCTTCAAACTCAACAGTAAAGTTTATAGAATGGGCTAAGCTATTTAATTTTCCAAGAAAATGGTGTATATCTACATTTTTGGGCATAAGACACAAAATATCATCAACATATCTGAACCATTTAGCTCTATTAGGGAGGATTGTGTTAAGCAACCTTGTTTCAAAAAATTGTTTAAATGAACAAGTTCTGCCCAAGTTTCTTTTACCCAATAGACTCCTTGACATGAGAGATCGTCCTTTTGATGATTTTATGAGAATTATTCTTCAGAAACATATTGAAATAACTAAAGTACAGGAGAAGGAAGCATTCAAAATATTGAGAAACAAAAAATACTCTTTTAATCAGGCCATTCCATCAGAATGGAAACACAGTATGTTGGATCATTGCTATAATAAACTCAGAAGAATTTGTAATGAACTCAAGAGCAAACTACAAAGAAAATTAGACATTTTAATTGAAAATAGTGATTGGACAAAGCATGCTAATAACAATTTTGTAATTAACTTATCAGATGAAATTTTAGACAAACATACAACTGCTGCTCTAGGTTTTGGCCTAAGTTTTGCAACTTCAAAAAAACTTAATAATGTTGAAATTGCAAAAGCCTTTTGTAACTTTGAAAAATTTTCTGATTTATCCTCTGAAGAAATTAATATTAGTAAAGGAATGGTATACAGCTCTATGTTAAAACCAAACATTCCCAATTGCCCTCAAAGATTCTTTAAGTCTTATGATACACTTAATAACAATAAAAATTTGCGCCTTACTAAAGCAGACAAAATAAATGCAATAGTAATTATGAAAGAAAATGATTACCAAGAAAAAATGAATAATCTCTTAGATGATACTGAAACCTATTCTAAACTTAGGAAAAATCCCCTAGAAACCGTTAACAGCAATTTCAATAAAACAAAACTTCTACTGAAAGGCAAAGATGAATTAGTCAAACAATTTACTTCCACTAATCCATCTTTACCTTACATGTATGGACTAATAAAAACACACAAACCAGGGAATCCAGTCAGACCAATTATTAGCTCCATAGGGTCAGTTTCATATAAATTATCCAAATGGCTTGTTGATATTTTGAGCCCTATTGTTGGCAAAATTTCTAACTTTAATGTTAAAAACAACATAGACTTGGTTGATAAATTAAGCTCCTTGACTGACTTAAATGATTTTAGCATGGTTAGTTTTGATGTTACTTCCTTGTTTACGAAAGTTCCTGTTGATGATTTATTAAGTTTCTTATCTGAAGAACTCGTTAACTATGATTTACCATTGCCAGTTCCTACTATCATTAAACTTATTAAACTTTGCATTGTTGATGCAAAATTTGTATTTAATGATAAGTTTTACACTCAGAAGTTTGGTATGGCAATGAGAAATCCTCTTTCACCTGTTCTTAGTAACCTATACATGGAATTTTTTGAAACAAGGTTGCTTAACACAATCCTCCCTAATAGAGCTAAATGGTTCAGATATGTTGATGATATTTTGTGTCTTATGCCCAAAAATGTAGATATACACCATTTTCTTGGAAAATTAAATAGCTTAGCCCATTCTATAAACTTTACTGTTGAGTTTGAAGAAAATAACTCATTGCCTTTTCTAGATGTTTTAATTATTAAGGGTAATAATGAATTCAAATTTAAAATTTACAGAAAACCTACAAATAACTGTTCCTATGTCCACTATTATTCCTCGCATCAAGATAGAGTCAAACTGTCTGTTTTCTCATCAATGTTTTTGAGAGCTTTACGAATTTGTAGTCTTGAGTTCATAGATGAGGAAATATCCAAAATTTATGAAATAGGTAATGATTTAAAATACCCAAGAAATGTAATTGATAAATCTTTTAAAGTTGCTAGGAACACTTTTTATAATCCAAAAAAGGGCAACCAGCCTTATTCAACTAAAAATATGTTGGTTCTCCCTTACCATGAAAACTTGGTTGATATGCCTTCTCTTCTTAAGACTTTTAATATTAAAGTTGTATTCAAAAATCTTGATACAGTAAAAAAACTTTTGATTAAGAATTCCCCCCAAAATGCTGATGGATGTGTCTATAAGATTCCTTGTAAAATTTGCGATAAAGTTTATTACGGTCAAACTGGTAAAAATCTCGAACTAAGATTAAAACAACATAAATATAGCATTAGAACTGGACAAGATTCCAATGCTCTATTTATTCATGTAAGAGATTTTAACCATCCAATTGATTTTCAAAAAGTTGAGAAAGTAGTATCAAGCAAGTCCATGGTCGACAGGAATATAATTGAATCTTGTTTCATAAAAAGCAGTTTTGACAATAATATGAATATTTCCTTTGGGTTATATAAATTAGATCCATTTATAATTAATAGAATTTGGGAAGAATTTAATAATACACTGGACAAATAAATAGCTTGGGGGTGAGTTTTGCAAAGGACCTATCCAAGTTGGCTCGCCGCGCGTCACGTGTTTAACCGTTGTGGGATCTGATAGTGAGGTGCTGGCCGACCCCTTATATAGCTTCCTTGGATGCTTCACTTTCATAGTTCCTTGATAATGTGAGTAGTCACGAAAGCGCTTGGAATTTCTCTATTCTTTCAGAGTGGTTGTTTTGCATATATATATATATATATATATATATATATATATATATATATATATATATATATATATATATATATATATATATATATATATATATATAAAAATTTCATTTTGGTGCAGATGGGCACAAAAGAAGAGAGGGTGTTTGGAGAAAGCAGAGGTGCCATGTCTCACCTTGAACAAGTCTTGTTCTTTGCCACACTATTGATCCCTGTCACCTACACGCGCCCTCCACACACACACACACACACACACACACACACACACACACACACACACACACACACACACACACACACACACACACACACACACACACACAGAGTAGTAGTCAGAAAGTGGAATAGTTTGGGAAGCGATGTAGTGGAGGCAGGACCCATACATAGCTATAAGCAGAGGTATGATAAAGCTCACGGTTCAGGGAGAGTGACCTAGTAGCGACCAGTGAAAAGGCGGGGCCAGGAGCTAGGACTCGACCCCTGCAACCTCAATTAGGTGAGTACAACTAGGTGAGTACACACACACAGGCCAAATTTCTGTAGAACAGTACCTAATTAGCTAACATACATTCACGCACTCATATTTGCGTGTTTTATAATATAATTTGCGCATATGAAACTGTATCCAAGCAATTTGATGTGTATGGAATAATGAATTTTTAGAGAGTGGTAGAGCACTGGTCTTGGCTTTCCTCCACCAGACGTTGTTTCTACCAAGACAATTAACTTCTTTTCAGGTATAGGACTCCGCTAGTCACTGTCTAGTCCAGACGGGGACTTTTGTTCTATCCGTCATGCCTTTATCTTTTGTTAAACATGGATCACAGTATCTGAAAGTCGTTGTAGTAGTAGCAGTAGTAACAGTAGTAGTAGCAGCAGCAGCTCATGCTTTGCACCTCTTCATGAGTAGAGCCTTCATAACTTTGAAGGAATCTTCATTCAAAGAATTGGAACAGTCTGGTAGATCAGGTCTTGATCCACTTGAAGGCCAGGTCTGGGATCGGGCACCAGGGGCGTTGATCACCAGAAGCCTCTATCAGGCATCCTAAAGGTAACTTGATTGCTTGACATTCCCCAGATGCTGCCTGAGCCCCTATGAATTCAGTGCTTCCCTTATGAATGTAATAATTATGAAGACTCTCATGTACACACACGCACCTCTTTCCCGCCACACAGGAGTGGTGGAACACCTGTTAAGAAGTGGATTCTTAAATAACAACCAGTATGGCACATACAGTCTCACAGACATGCTTGATCTCTGCGACCAAGTAACAGAAAGAATGCAAGAGAGAATGATAAGACTTGATATTTTTGGACCTGCAAGAAAACTTTTGACACTTCGCACGAGAGACAGTTACAAAATGACAAAATCTAGAGGAGCAGGCAGGATAAAGGAATTCTTAACAAGAAGGAAACGCTCAATTTCCAGGAAGAGGTGTCAAGATGGGAAACAGTGATAAGTAAGATTCCACAAAGATAAATACTGTGATCCGTTCCATTTCATGTATTCGTGAACTATATGATGGAAAGAATTGAGCCAGATGTATCCCTGTTCGCAGATGTGAAACTAACGAGGAAAATACACAAAGGAGAAGGCATGGAAAGTCTTCAAATGGATATGGATATGCTGCAGGGCTGGTCTGACAACTGGCTATTGAAATTCAACCCCAGCATATACAAGGTTATGAAAACTTGGGAAGAGCTAAGAAAATAAAAATCGGAGAACAGACTTTGGGAACAAAGCCTGAAGCGCACACTAGCCAAATATCCTCTACACCAAATGCGCATCTGGTAAATCTGAGATTATGTTTCAGAATTTAAACAAGCCACCATTCATGACTATATATGTCATAAGTTAGACCTGTCTTGGAATATGCAGAACCAACATGGAACCCACACCTGATCAGTCATGTCAAAACTGAAAAAAATGCAGATATTTGCAATGAGACTAGTTCCAGAAATATGGGGTATGAGAAGGGATTTTTGAGAGATATTGATAGGGCGGACACGAACAGACTCAGATTGTTCGAGAGGTGGGAAACAGGTACACGAGGGTACAACTGGAAGTTAGACACTGATGAGCCGTCGAGACATTACAAAATATTCCTTCAGCCTCGGAGTGGAAGTGTAAAAGGGAGGATTCATGCATAGCTTAAAGAATAGTTACGAAAGAGTGAACCAGTAGCGGCTAGTTGCGAAGAGATTCAAAGAGTTGAGACAGCCACATCAAGTACATACAGATGAGTGTACACGCACGCACGAGTGCGTGAAAGAACATGCACGCAATCACTCATAGAACCTTATTCAATTTCGTTATCTGTACTCGTACCTTATCTTGTTATTATTGCATTTGTTCTCTCAACGCTATCTTTCTTGCCAGAGTATTAATGTTAGACTGGAATACACGTCATTGTTACTCTGGAACACATACGTTGGTGTAAAGAATTCAACTCTCATTATTTTTAGTATGACCCACATTAGTATTGTCAAGAAAATCACACTAGCGCTAAGCCCACGCTGATCGTTCAGCGTAAAAAGTGGCGGAGGCTCAACACTCGTCTGCGTAGGACAAGAGATGTGAGTTATCGTTTAGCATACATTCATCCCCACCGATGGTGTGCGTAGGTTTCTACAACTGCAGTGAAACTCTGTCGTAACCAAGGCACGGAACACTCACGATGAGTGTGTGGCATGTCTGCGCCAGTCAGGGGAGGTGGTGTTATAATGACTTAATTATGCTAAATCATGTTATACGACCTGGAATTACAGTCTCCAAGACATTCCGACCCGCAGGGCACATTTGCTCGTGAAGGATTGGATGACATATGCACTAGTCGTATATTTCAGAGAAATAAATTAGATTTAATGTTGTTTAAAAAACTGTTATAAAGATTTTTTAACACATTAAGTAACAATTGAATATTAAACATGGTACATGTATGAAAGTATAACTATGCAGGATACGGAGAAAAACTGAGCGGGGTTAAAGGTGGTCGCCACAGTAGTCAGTTTCTCTCTGCTCACTTACCCTGGCGACCCCTTCAAAGGAGGTGCCTTGATTCAGGTGAAGGTCTTGGACGCCAGGAATTGGATCGATCATTTCTTTGGATAAAAACTGATTACCTCCCATTCCCCAGGCGTTTTATAACTGTTACGGGTTCAGCGCTTCCCCATGAAACAGAAACTGTCGTGATGTAGAGATGCACTGGTTCATTGATTCAACATACTACGCAGGTAAATGACTTTGAGAGGGACTGGCAGGTAGGGACTCCCTGCCATATTAACACTTGGTGAGAAGCTTAATAACAGCTGCTACAGTTTCTGTTCTAAGACCCCGGTTCCACCCACCACAGGGGACGCCCTCGGGTCTACACTCTGGATACTTTGGTGTCAGGGTTGTGAAGCTTAGTCCTCTGTTCGCTAATAGCAAGACAGAAAGTCTACTGTCGCAGCCAGGCTACGTCCCTTTATCCCTCAATAAGTTGTGTGTCTAGGTTCCTACGCACATTTTCCTTAAATACTGCCGACCTGTGAGGAATTAGGCTAATAGCATTTGTATTAAAGTGATTTGACGTCAATGATTTATCAGTCCCTGTTACAAGGCCGAGCAGTCCTAGGACTGAGAAAAAACGCTCGTGGCGAAACGTTTTTTCTAATAATTGCCCTGAACTGTACATAAGTATCTTTTTCTACAAGCCAGAGATTGTTTGAGTGATCTAGGAGAATTCCTGGTAGTACTGATATTGGCCTGGAACTGATCCTTGAAGGGTAGTATATCACAACTCATACTCTTCCAAGGCACTGGGAGAGTGAACAGGTTTCGTAGAAGCTGAAAAGTTAGTTTTTGTGTGTTTAGTAAATGTTATATGTAATTTTAAAGATAAGTTGCATTTAGTTGTTTAAGATTTTGTACTTTTTTTAGGGATTTGTAGCATTAAGGGTTAGGGATAAAAAAAAGTGTTTAACAATAAGATTATAGTAATTCCTTGTTTAAGGGGAAGATGAAGGGATATGATGTTGCAAACTATTATTTTATTTAACCCCAAAGCTATTACGAAAGTCTGATCTGTAGTAGGGCCTTACGTCTTTATTGTGAAAAGGGGAATGGGGACTGGAGCTAGCTACAGAGAAATAAACTGACCATAGTCACCACTGAAGGAGGACAGGCAGGCGGAACTCACTCGCAGTGAGGATTAAGAGAGAGACGAGATTATGATCCTTTGAGAATGATTTATCAAGTCACTTCTAATTGTAATAACAGCTTTCATCAGAATTTTGTTACTCATTTCTCATAGTATTGATCAATGTAGCAATCCCATATAGTACTATATAATTCGCCTCCTACTAACATTGTCTAGGTGGTACGATTACTAGTATATCCTCGATACATTCAATAGTGTTTTAAATGGTCTCTTTACATATTTTTCCCTAGTATAATTTCCAGGGTGTAGAATGTTATGAATAAGTAATAAGTGTTTTACCGGGAGGTGATATAGAAGCGCCCACCCAGTCATGGAAACCTAGGGAGCTCAGGAACTTTGTGAAGGATTTTTTTTTATTCGTAAGTCGGTGAGTGGCCAGTTCATTCTTCAGTTGCAGGCTTTGTTTTTCGTCCTGCTGTCGTTTGCGTTTGCAGGAGAAAATTTAATAACATTTGCAGTCAGGTGGTAACTCCTTGAGGGCTCATGATGATAAGATGCTGACTGTTTTGGAAGCTGAGGTTTCCTGTGCTCTTCATGCTGGTACGTCAGTGTTGCCATGAGTGTTACATTGACGTGGCCTAGTGGCAAAAGCTCTTGCTTCACACGGTGAAGGGTCCGGGTTCGATTCCCGGCCAGGGTAGAATCATTGGGCATGTTTCCTTACACCAGTTGTCCATGTTCACCCATCAGTAAAGTGGGTACCTGGTTATTAGTGCACTGGTGTGGGTAGCATCCTGGGACAGTTGACCTAATTTGCCCGAAATGCTCTGCATAATAAGGGGCTTTCTGTACAGTAGTATGTCATTGATGTCGGCTAGGCCTGTATACCTTGTACTTGTAGATATAAAATTATTATTATTATTATTATTATTATTATTATTATTATTATTATTATTAAGATGCTGAATCCGGAGAGTCAACCCGATGAAAAGGTTGACAACTTGAAGAAATGTGTGAATGGAGTTTTTACACTGATTGCCACTCTTCTGTTAACCTTTGACAGTTTCAGGATTTCTGATTTTGCAAGGTGGTGCCTTAATATTGGTGAAGGGTTCTTGACCCCAATGATTGGAGCGTTCCTTCCCTTTCATAGATAGAATCATATTACTTCTCATGTCTGAACGACACGATAGAGAACTGTCTCTTTATAAAGTAAATGGTTTTTACACAAAATTGTCCCCATTTCTAGCGAGATATTCCTTTCATATATTTTAGTTTCCAGAACAGTATCTTAAATGATTATTTGAGGTGGACATTTCACTACTGCCCGACCAGTTTCACTGTCGGAATGCTTACATATAATATAACTACATGTATATGATCACGAAATTATATAGTGTTGATTATTAGCCACAAATGGTTATTATGCAGCATATTCTGTTAACCCCTCTACAGTTTTATTCATAATTATGTTCATAATATGTATATAATGACTGACAAGCCATTAAATCATACACAGACTTACCTCTATACTCCTAGCAGCATAACTAATAGGTAAAATCGTATATAGAGACCACATATACAGGGTACGCACTTACTTCCTCCATGAAGTATCTTGAAATCAGACTCAATTAATCGCCACAATTAACCCTAAATTCAGTCGCCTTAAGGTCCATTAGCCCCCGTAACACTCCACATAAAACAGCTTCAAATAGGATCAAGGCGGCTGTTTCTCCAGACAAAGGCACCATATTACCGTTGCACGACTGCCTCCCCACGTTGGTTAATGGGGTAAAGTCTATTGACTTTACAGGGGTCATTAAGGCTGCTTATAGCATGTTCACCACAAGTCAAGTATTATCCCTAAAATAGGGATTAAAGTAAACTTTCATCATATTTACACTGAGAGACATAAACCTCCATGAATATAATCTTGTTTATCTTCTCTCTCAGAGATCTTCCCATATTTTTAGCATCATGTCAACTGATCGCGACGATGTTTAGTCATCTGCCCAGGCAAAATATAAATTTGTCCCATCTACTACCAGAATAGACAGATTCTTTAATACGTCATAATTAATAACTTCTAAATAACATAAAATACAGTACATCAAAATAGGTGTTTTACCTTAAAAACTTTTTAAATGTCTGTCAGCTGTATACATGAAATTCCTTGAAACTACCCAATCTACCCGTATACTTTTAAGTAATTTTATTTAATCTAATTATATAAATATCGGAGAACCCAGCAAGTGTTTAATTATGGAAACTAATCACAAAAACCTTTAAATGAAGTCAGTTATGCCCAGCAGTGACAAACCGGGTTACAGCCTCCAACTCCTTTCTAAGATTTTCATATATAACTTTAAAGCATACTATCCAAATTACGTCGCAATATTCTCAGATTACCTTAGCACAGTACAGTATAAAAATTTAAAGAGTGCAACGTCTAAGATAAAAAAAAAAAAAATTACGTCAATATCCAGCCCCCACACAATAATTTACAGTCCAGCTGCAATATCAGGTTTACCCCGAATCCTCCCGCACGTGAAAATTTATTTAAATTTAACTACAGACTCATTTATATTAATATTTAAATATAAACCACACAGAATCCTAAACTATACTATATGACTCTCATTCCCTAGCCATTGTATAACTCCTATTAATTTATCATAGCCTCGTGATTGTTGTAGTCAACCTTGTTGAAGCAGTTGTCAATTTATATATAATCCTAATTGTAACAAATACAAAATTTTTGCAATTTATATGAACGTGTTAAGATTTGTTTGGATTTTTAACCCAAAGGGTTAGCCACCCATGATGACCCAAGAAAGTCAGTGCGTCATCGAGGACTTTGTCTTATTTCCATTGGGTTCCTCAGTTTTGTTCCCCAGGATGCGACCCACGCCAGTCGAATAACAACCAAGAACCTGATTACTGCTTAGGTGAACAGGGGCACGCCCAGCATTTCCACACATGTGGGAAATCAACAACAGACACTCGGCGTGTGAGGCGAGAGCATTACCAAACAAGCCACAGGACACGGGACGTATGAACCTCTCTTGTTGCCATAAAGAAAAGCATTAACCAGGCGTGTGCGAGTCATGTGTTCATGATCAACATTGTGGAGCACGTCATGATACTCTACGCTGAATGAATGCTGCAGGATTCCAGAATGTATATTACACAATGGTCTTGCATAAAGTTCAAAATTATTCCCCTTGTATTTGGAATAGTTTCAAGAAAGATTAAGAACACCGAATGTATAGAAAATTATAAAGAGGGAAGTATTTGAAACATGAGTACAGTGTGATCCCAGAAGCACTGAACGAGTTAGGTGATTCTCGCAAGTTGCTGGTGTCATTAACGTGGATCACAGAAGGTAAATCATACCAGCTCTCACTGAAATTTAGCCTTCGGTTGAGTACATTTATGTGTTCTTTAATAGTTCTTGTTTTTGTAATGTTTCGTTTTTAGGTTCCTCTAGGGAGAAAAGTCATTCCACGTAAGTGTGCGTGTCGTAGAAGGCGACTAAAATGTTAGCAAGAAGAGGTTCTATAAAGTTCCTGAAAAAGAAAAAGAAGGAAATTTTCTATTTTCCTTTTGCCAGTCTGACTTGATAGGAAGTGATTACTAATATATATCGTGATTACTAATATATCGTGCCGGATAGGTAATATTGGTCAGTTACCAAGAACCCGTGTATATATATATATATATATATATATATATATATATATATATATATATATAATAACATAAATGTCCTACATATCGTGGTTTTTGCCACATCGTAAGTATTCTACACACCAAACTTGAACAAGTAAAAGCACGCGGAAAATAGCAATAACGTCGTTCCCGTTTGTAATTGCTAGTATTTAATCTTATGTCACGGGCGTCTGTTGCTGCTGTAACTGTCTTGTTCTTCCTACTGCTGCTTCTGCTAATCCTATTGCTCTAGGACATTCTTGTTACCACTGTAGCTGCTGTAGCTGTCTTGTTCTTACTGTTTCTGCTGCTATTGTTGTCTTGTTCCTACTGCTGTTTTTACCAATCCTGCTGCTCTAGTAAATTCTTGCTACCACTGCTGCTGCTTCTGTTTATACTAGTGCTCCTGCTCTTACTACTGTTGTTGGTATCGTTGCTTCTGGTATTGATGCTTCTCCTGTTCCTATTGTTTCTGCTATTAGTGCTGTTTCTCCTGTCTTTTTAGTTGCTGGTATTCATCGCTGCTCTTCCTACTGTTCCCACAGCTGCTGTTATTACTACTGCTGTTGTTCCTACAGCTGCTGTTATTGCTGTTGCTGCATTTCCTATTGGTGCTGCTATACCTGCTTCTATAGCTGATGTTGTTTCTGTGAGTGCTTCTACAGCTGTTATTGCTGTTGCTGCTTCTGTCCGATGTTGCTGTTATTCCTACTCATACTCTTGTTGTTCCTGTTTCGGTTGCTACTGATAATGCTGTTGCACCTATTGCAACTGCTGCTGCTGCTGCAGTTATTGCTATTGCTTCTGTTGTTATTACTGCTGCTATTACTGCCGCTCCTTTTCCAACTTCGTCTGTTTTATAGCTTCTAGTTTCTAGTTGTTTGATTAAAAAGAGAATTTTGTAAAATAGGGTTTAAAAATGTGAAATGTGGTAATATATAATTACACAGCGTTAATATTTTCTGCTGTTGAACTATCAGATATCCCTCCGCTCACAAATAAATTATATCTTTTTCAGTGATTTGCTCGTTTAATAGGTTTAAATTCTGTCTACACGAGGGTCATCAAAGCTGTACGTTACCTGTTCACTCACAGGCAATAGTACTTGAATATGTAACGTAGGGATTAAACTCCAAGTGTATGCATACAGAGATAAACACACATCATTATGTGTACTCTGTTGATTTCAGGACATACGCATCAAGATGTATACTTATCAAAATATGCAGAGAGATGGGTTGCTGATAAGTGCTACTCGCAGTCAGGAACTTGTTTCAGATGATTGTAAGGTTTCAGTAACCATCAGTGTTTATCAAAGATGCTACAGCCATCAGTGTATATCACTGATGTATATCACTGATATAAATCTTGAGAGTAACTGCTAACAGCAGTTACTCTCAAGGTTAGCTATGAACATGTTATAAGAAATGGTAGTATAATATACCACAAGCACTACATTTCACTGACCAAAAATCCATCAACAGAAGGGAAATTTACGAATAAACCAGTAGTGTGTGTTAATATAGCAGTGTGTTAATATATCAGTGGTGAGTATTTTAATATAGTGTGTGTGCTGATATACCACCTGTGTGGGCTAATATGTCAGTATTGTGTGTTAATATATCAGTAGTTTGCTTTAAAATATCTATGGACTTGGCTAATATATCAGAGGGTCAAGGTTATTTATACAGAGAAATATACGTCTATATATACGGTAAGAATATATTTTAGTTCCTATTTTAGGGATTAAAGTATTCTCGACTGATGGTTTGCAAGTGACTAGTAGCCTTGATGACTCTCGTGTATTCGATAGACTTTAAAAACAATAATTTAACCAAACAAAATCAGTGTGTGAAAATGTAAATCGAAGGTTGTATAGAACAAAAGTTTTAGTGCAAGTCATCAAAGTCATCAGTCGTTTCTACGAGACAGTACTACAAAATGTTTTAAATTTATCAATGTTCTGGGCACACACTGGTGGATTCCATGACAGCTCAGGGGATCTACATAGAGTAACCAGCATTATTCATCCCTTTCATTTATCCAACCTTATTTCCTCCTATTTCCCAGACGCTGTGTAACACTTAGTTTTTTTTTTTCGTCTCCCCAGGAAAATAATGAACCTGTATGATTAGCTTTTTACAGACGTAAGAACAATTAGTTAAGAATGATGCTCCTCTATCCTTGCAGATTTGATAATGAAGATGTTCTGTGTACCGCTAAGTACTTAAAGTGAAGATCCTAACTCCTCAAACATTTCTGATATATCATCGTTGGTTGTAAAGATTGTCTTTCATTCAGATTTTGGCAAACAAATTATGATCACCACTGGGTTGAAACATTTTGTTTCTTGTTTGAGAGGCAAGAACTGATAAGTAGAGTAATACCAATACGTGATAGCAGAGCAAACATTTAGTAGACATAGTTTAGCTCGACATAAATTTGCCTAATAAAGTTTCTTTTGCTATGTCCTTGTATTATTTTTTTCTAATCTCATCAATTATTAGGACATCATTGTTGGGTGTTGTGTCAGAGAACAATACTAGTCCCATTAAGTGACACTGTTGATGCTGTGGAATCAGACATGGTTAATATCAACACTTGCTGGAAAGAGATTTTTTGAAAGGTTTTAGGGGAAGAGAAGCAGTTCGCCACTGCTGCCACTACATTATGTCACCGTGGTTGTACAGTCTCGTAATATATAAACAATTTGATGAAGTAATCAGAGTTAATCCTATCTTATTTCTCTTAGAATCTTTGAAGCAAGATCAGTACTGTTTTTTTTCTTTCTCGTGTTGAAGGCTTGTAGCGGTACCTTTCCTGGTTGTGGAGTTTTTCCTTGCATCGATGGCTGGCAAAGGTTGCACGTGATTGTGATTTCATGGGTCGATTCAGAGCTCCTGGCCCCGCCTCTTGACTGGTAGCTACTAGATTGTTATGGTGGGTGTGGAGTTACATTCTTCAGGAACCAGTACGGTGTCTCCTAACACGTATCGTAGTCAGATGGTACTGTAGGTAAGCATCCTACCGGCGCTAGCTTTTCACCTTAAAATAACAAATCATCACTAGGAAGTATATTTTCATGATGGTTCCAGATACTAGATGGTTGTAAAGGTATTACGAGTATCTACAACATGAGATGCACGAAGTTAAAGCTATACCACAGAAAATTGTTTTTTGGAAAGTCTATACATGCAGTATCACGCTTATTAATGCAGTTAGGTATTCAGAAGCGCAATTGCATCAAATTGGTTCACATTCGATGTTGCAACACATCAAAGAGTCCACAAGGGAAATTAATTTTACTGAAAATTGAAATATATTACTCTAGGAAGTCTGGATTATAATTCACTATCTTCAGAGATTATTTATTGTTTCAAATTTTATTCAAAAAAAGAATGAGAACGATTTTTCAGTTTAACAGCAAAAATGTGCATAAATGCGGTATAATACGATCCTTTATTGGCAACGTTTCGCCCACATAGTGGGCTTTATGAAAGTCATAAACAGATTTGTTTGTGATTTTATATACCCCGTGGCGTGCGTGAAACATTGTCAGTAAAACATCTCCTTATACTACATCTGTCACCTTTTCCGTCTTGTTGGTATTTATTCCACTTACCTCCATCTATAACATATCATCAAAGGAGTGAACTATAAACAATTTACGTAAGTAAATGAAGAGGTTGTTAATAATAACTGAAACACAAACACTAAAAATGCACCTGTGAGGTAAAACAAATAACAGAGCACACATGTTAAATATCCCGATTAGAAACAGCATTTGTTTAGTGACTAAGGAAAATGGCACAGCCTACTCAGGCCTAATAGTTGAATCTATGACTTTGTTTCTTGGAAGGAGAACTGCTACTTACTCTTTGCTGAGGCAGCAGTCTCTTAAGAAATTATTTTCTTTAGATAATACGATAACTCGATGTCTAAACAGTGCTTTCTGTTTACACATAGTCTATATCTAGGAGTTAAATCAGATGTTCTCTGCCTAGCCGGAGGGATGGTGGAACTGGTGGTATTAGAGACTTAAACCACACACTAATTAGATTGTCGCCTGACGCTTTCACTGTTAAATTACGCATGTAAGGAATTATAGTCGAATGATGTGACTGTCGGCTGGTACATTAAGGTGCCACGTCCTTCAGAATACACTAATTAGTCTGGACCTTGAGTAAGTGTGGACACTGACCCGTCTGGACGCTAAGGTCTCTACACGCTAATGTCTAGATGGTAATCTGTTGAGAGACTGAACTCTCTAGACGCTAATCAGTCTAGACGCTAAGCAGAATAGACGCTAAGCAGACTGGATGCTAAGCAGACTAGACGCTAAGCAGACTAGACGCTAAGCAGACTAGATGCTAAGCAGTCTAGACGCTAAACAGTCTAGAAACTAGCTAGTCTAGACGTTAACCCATCTAGACGCTATTCATTTTAGAAAAACAATGGTGTACATGATACCTCTACCTTCTAACTCTGCATGATATATGAGCATTTCTGCTAAGTTTGCATTAATTATTAAGAGCAAAACTGCATGGCATGCAACTGAGCTTGTGCAGGCTATTTGTGAGCCATCCTGCTTGATCAAACAAATTCTATTGATTTTAGTGTTTTCCTACCGTTAGATACTGTAAAAAGATAAGATAACGCAAGAGATTTCATGGCTGTTGATTCGTTAACTCGTATAGTGACGTTATGGGCTCTCCTACTATTACTCGTTTGTAATTAGCAATTTGAATTTGTTGGGTATGAGCGGTTGGTTCCGCCTTTAAATTGTGTACCAATTGATGTTAAATAGACCTTTCGAATGTTTTTCTGAACCCCTGCATGGAGTTCACGTCAACGATGTCATTTTCTATTATATTCCATTTCTTAACCACTCTTAAGCTGGAAAAAATATTTCCTGATATTCTTGTAGCTCATCTGGGTGTTAAGATTCCACCAGTGCCCTCTTATTCTTGACATATCCTTGGTATTTTAGATGTTATGAATATATTCTCCCCTCGTTCTTCGTTCCCGTCACTTAGGGTAGTATTATATACACTGAGAGGAGGTGTATCTCTGTTGGTGAGTATACACTGAGATGTGTATCTCTCTTGGTGAGTATACACTGAGAGGTGTATCTCTCTTGGTGAGTATACACTGAGAGGTGTATATCTCTTGGTGAGTATACACTGAGAGGTGTATCTCTCTTGGTGAGTATACACTGAGAGGTGTATCTCTCTTGGTGAGTATACACTGAGAGGTGTATCTCTCTTGGTGGGTATACACTGAGAGGTGTATCTCTTGGTGAGTATACACTGAGAGGTGTATCTCTCTTGGTGGGTATACACTGAGAGGTGTATCTCTTGGTGAGTATACACTGAGAGGTGTATCTCTCTTGGTGGGTATACACTGAGAGGTTCCTTAATCCCTTTATTAGGAACTCAGTTATTCTTGACAAGTGGTGAATAGATTATGTGAATGATAGTTACGGCTGCGCAACACCTGGGTATTTTTATTCTTATGATGTTTGACCAGCTAGTGGCTGTATCAGTTCAATATAGAGGTTATTAGAAGTGAAACTAGAGACATTAGATGAGGCAATCAGTCCCTCAACCTAGATGACTTTTTTTTTACCACCAGTCCTGATGACTACGTGACGAATACCTTCAGTCATCAAAACTACAGTGGTGAACACCTTCGTCTAGGCTCAGGGGCTGATTACCTTGTCTTCTGCTGTCTCCAGTTTCCACACTTCTGTGTGGAAAGGAACCATGGAGGCAGGAAGGATAGTTTTAAGATGAGGTACGATAAAGCTCATGGAGCAGGGAGAGAAAGGACCTAGTAGCGATCAGTTAAGAGGCGGGGCCAGGAGCTATGTATCTACCCCTGCAACCACAAATAGGTGAGTACACACACAAGCACGCATATACAACAGGCCGTGTCTAATCGACATGTACCTAGGGCAAAATGGTAACTAACACACTCACCTTTTAGCATGGATCTGTATTTTCGATAAGCCTAGAAGGTTGCCTTAGTGCTAAAATAAATTTCATTACGTTAATTTTAGCAAGGTGACATAAAGCTGCTAAGTCTGTGTACAAAAGCCTCTTCATTTATCGTGTACTAACATTTGCAGAATGAGAAAGACTTCCACAGTTGAAAGTGCAGCGCCATGGGTCTAATGGCGTGAGTTATCATATTACTGATTCAGTGTGTCTCCTCACATCTTGTAGAGTAGAAGAGAAGAATCCGCACAACAAACTTTATTTTAGGGACAACTCTTCGCTCTTGTAGAGCTCATCAACGCATGACTTGATAGTCGAGCGAAACATACCATTAAATATCACCCAAGTCTGTAAAAACATCTTGTGGAAATACATTATTATTGCCTCAAAAGTATTTATCCTGCAGTGTCTTCACTAATGTCAGCAGTATGCCATTTTGTTCCGACCTGAAGCGATGTTAACTGGGCTAAGAACTGTTTGCATTCGTGTTCTTACGATTTCGTGAGCCAGGAGGTGTGGTTTAGTGTTACACATGTGACAGGTCACTCTACACCCGTCCTCATCTAATTTTGATATTTTGCACTCTGTATAAATTGTATACGTTCTACTTAGGAACTAATAAACGTGAAGAAAGGGGGCTAGGCTAATTGCCTCTTTGACTGCACAGGGTTCGTTTAATATGCAATTTGCTTGGCGTTAAGCAACATGAATACCCTAAAACCTAACCTACAGTTAAAGATTCTCAAATCCCTAAAATAGTATGTATGTATGTATGTATGTATGTGTATATATATATATATATATATATATATATATATATATATATATATATATATATATATATATATATATATATATATATATATATGTACGTATATGTATATGTGTGTGTGTGTGTGTTTGTGTGTGCAGAACAACCTCTGTGAAAAAATAGCGAACTTTTAAGTGCTTTCGTGATTTCTCTCATTATCAAGGAACTGTAATAATAAAAGATGAGCAGAAGACATATAAGAACGAGATTGCACCTCGCGGTCAGCTTACAACTCCTGCTTTTTTTGTGTATGTATATTCTCTGAGAGCATACATTAATATAATGTAATTTTTTTATGATACTTCACCGTGACACTAAAGCCTCCTCATCATTTCTTCGGCAATAAGTAATACATATTTGTTCCTGGCTTGTACATATTTACTTTTCTTATATATTAAATAATAACATAACGCATTACTGAAAGGAGCCAAAAAAATTCTAAATTCTTCTCTAAACCTAAAATGTTTTGCTATTCTGAACTTTAAATTTATAAAGGATTAACACGATAAAGAATTAGGAAACAGAGTTGGGTACCAAATATAAATGAAAAAAAGTAAATTCACGTGAACTTAACAAAATTTTATTGCCCCGCCGTGCATTAAAATGCTAATACTTTTTTATTTTCACTTTAGTCAGTTGATTCTGGCTGGTTAACAGGTCTTGTCTCCCCCTGCCTGAATTGGTTGGTTGCTTTGCTATGGTATCCTTCCCATGTTGTCTGGTACCTTATTCCGTTACTGACTGCGCGCAGTGTGTGAATAACAACATCTAGTGCTAGAATTTGTATTTCAGAGATGTTTCATTCCAGGTAGCTTTTTCAGTTGTATTGAGACAGCCTCCCCGAGCGAAACGTCTCCTCAATAAATATTATACTTAACACTTTCTTTTTCAATACCAGTCGGTATTTGATATTTTTTTTACCTGGGTGCCATAGTAAACTTAAGTCACTCTCGATCTTAATGTCGCGCTGCCTAGACTGAACAAGACTAACTCTCTGGTAAGGACCCGCAAGGAAAGCAGAAGAAGAGTAACAGGGGAAGAGGAAGACCTACAGAAAAAAAAGACAGTGTTTACACCCATCAGCAAAAAACATTGTGTAGCATACATCAATGTCTGACTAGAGTTAGTTAAAAGAAATAGATCCTGGGTTACAACAACAATAGCAAGGAAAACGTGCCCCCCAGAAAGTAGCCGACAGTTCAACAACAGTGACTCATACACTTCTGGACCAACTCTACCAACCCAAGATTCCATATTAATGCTTTCCCTCAAAAACCCAAGATATGTTGTAGTGAATGACTGTCAATGAATAAACTGAATACTTGGAGGGAACTCGAATCGTTGTCTTTGTTCATAACAGGCCCAACACTAACCACTGAACCATGGAGCTTTTGTAAGCATCGTGGCTCCGTCTGTATGTATTCTGTATCTCCATAACCTTTTAAACACCTAGAGAGATCAAAACTTTGCGGAACACACTTTTATTGGGTCAAAGTGTGTCTTTCCTTTATAAGTCACTAGAAGCAATATAGAAGCAAGAATGTAAATAAGAGTAATTTATAGCAGTGCCAGATATCATACTTTTAACCCAAAGTGGAGGATTTTTAGGCGTAACCACCTCACTTTTTATGTTGCTGCTACTAGTGTTGGAAGTTACGATTGAAGGACCCACCATTTTCTAATGTGGCTGATTCTCCTGCAGCTGCTGTTGCTGATACTGCTGCTTGTGTTGTTTCTGTTGTTGTAGCTGCTGTTACTAATGTTGCTGCCAACCTTTTGCTTGTTCTGTTGTTGCTAATAATGATGTCTGCTGTTGTTTCTGTTGCGGCTTCTTTGACAGCTATTGATTCTGCTGCTACTCTTGTTGCTTCTGTTTCTGTTGCGGCTTTGTTTCAGTTATTGCCCCTGTTTGTGTCTGCTACTTCTTCTGTTGTTGTTGCAGTTTCTGCTGTTGACGCAATGCTTTTGTTACTTTCTGCTATTGTTGCTTATGTTTTATACTGCTACTGATGCCGTATCTGTTATTACGTCTGCTGTACCTGCTATTGCTGCTCCAGTTGGAGATGCTGCTGTTATTGTTGCCATTACTGCTGCTACTTTTAGATTCTAACACAATTGCTGATGCCGTATCTGTTCTGTTGGTGTTGCCTCTATTATTCTTGTTGTCTTTTTTTTAGTTGATTTTATAACTGCCGCTGCCGTTTGTGTGTTTATTCTGTAGCTGCCGCCGCCGTTTGTTTTTCTTCTGTACTTGTTGTCGTTGTTTGTGTTCTGTACTTGCTGCCGTTGCTTGTATTCTGTACTTACTTCCGTTGTCTTATGTACTTGTTGCCGTTGTTTGTCTTTTGCACTTGCTGTCGTTGTTAGTGTTTATTCTGTACTTGTTGTCGTTGTGGAAGTCGCTACTTGTGCCTCATATGGGCATTTTGTATGTCCTCATTTCCACCCTGTTTCTCTTCATTTCCACCCTATTTCCCATTACTTTCACCTTGTTTCTCTTCGTTTGCATCCTGTTTTTCTTCGTTTGCATCCTGTTTCTCTTCGTTTGTATCTTGTTTCACTTCGTGTGCATCCTGTTTCTCTTGGTTTGCATCCTCTTTCTTTTCGTTTGCATCCTGTTTCTCTTAGTTTGCATCCTGTTTCTCTTAGTTTGCATCCTGTTTCTCTTCGTTTACATCCTGTTTCTCTTCGTTTGCATCCTGTTTCTCTTCGTTTGCATCTTGTTTCTCTTGGTTTGCATTCTGTTTCTCTTCGTTTGCACCCCCTCTCTCTTCATTTCCATACCATTTCTGTTATTTTCACTCTGTTTCTCGTCATTTCTACTGTTACTCTTTATTGTTACTGCTTCCCACACGGATTTAACGCCTCTCATTCCAAATACATTATGTTTAATTGTTTTCCTCCTAAAATTTTGCCTTGTATTTCCCACACTATCTCTAGGTATATACATATAATACACGTTTACCCGCACATATTATATTCTGTGGTGTTTATATATATATATACGTATATATATATATATATATATATATATATATATATATATATATATATATATATAATATATATAATATATATATATATATATATATATATATATATTATATATATATAAAAAATATATATATATATATATATATATATATATATATATATATATATATATATACACACACACACACACACACACACACACACACTGTGAATTTCTTCATTTTTCTGAATCTGCACATTCTTCTCATAGTTCACATTACGCACAGTTCATGTGATTCATGGTTCATGTGACTATGAACCATGAATCACACTGTGTTCGGAATTTAGTGCTTTCTTCTTGGTGTTCGGAATTTATTAATACCCTAAACTTTTCCCGTTTTCTCCAATTTTCTTGTCGGCAAAAATTCTTCCTCGCCCTGTTTCTATTCTATTTCTCTTCCACCTGTTCCTATGCTCTACTATTCCTTTTTGTCACGGTTTATACTTCTTTAAGGCTGTCATGTTAGTTCTATTTTTGTTTCGTCTATCCATCTCCACATTTGTTCTTACCATGTTCCTACATAAGGTTTTCTGTCTCTCCTATGTCTTTACCTGTCTTCCTCTGCTTCCCTGTCTTTCCTTGGCATTCCATGACCCCTACGGATTTACTGCTTCCACATAATTGTGGTGGTAATAATAATAATAATATAATTTCTTATTTTGCCCATTTATTTCTTATTTTCCTCTTGTTTTCTTCATGGCACCCATGATCGCTTGATATTTTTTCAGGATTCTCTCTCTCATTTTTTCATAGTAGCGAAGTTTAAGCACCTTGGTCTAAGATTCGCACATTTTCCTTCTTCATTGTTTTGAAACTGGTACAAGGAACACTGCAGCAGGCCTAGTGGCCCATGCGAGGCAGGTCCAATTCTCCTACCGGCTTAAGCCAATGCCTTATCCAGTAATGATAAATTATGTAGAACAGGACGATAATAAACTGTGTACTATTAGGGTCACAAGTGACATGGTCCTTAGGCAAATAGATAAATTAAAACCTAACAAATCCCCAGGCCCTGATGAACTGTATGCAAGGGTTCTAAAGGAATGTAAAGAGGAGCTTAGCACACCTTTGGCTAATCTTTTCAACATATCACTACAAACTGGCATGGTGCCAGATAAGTGGAAAATGGCAAATGTGATACCTATTTTCAAAACAGGTGACAGGTCCTTAGCTTCGAACTATAGACCAATAAGCCTAACCTCCATAGTGGGAAAATTTATGGAATCAATAATTGCCGAGGCAGTTCGTAGCCACCTTGAAAAGCATAAATTAATCAACGAATCTCAGCATGGTTTTACAAAGGGGCGTTCCTGCCTTACGAATTTATTAACTTTTTTCACTAAGGTATTTGAGGAGGTAGATCATGGTAATGAATATGATATTGTGTATATGGACTTCAGTAAGGCTTTTGACAGGGTCCCACATCAGAGACTATTGAGGAAAATTAAAGCACATGGAATAGGAGGAGAAATTTTTTCCTGGATAGAGGCATGGTTGACAAATAGGCAGCAGAGAGTTTGCATAAATGGAGAGAAATCAGAGTGGGGAAGTGTCACGAGCGGTGTTCCACAGGGGTCAGTGTTGGGCCCCCTGCTGTTCACAATCTACATAAACGACATAGATGAGGGCATAAAGAGCGACATCGGCAAGTTTGCCGATGACACCAAAATAGGCCGTCGAATTCATTCTGACGAGGACATTCGAGCACTCCAGGAAGATTTGAATAGACTGATGCAGTGGTCGGAGAAGTGGCAGATGCAGTTTAATATAGACAAATGCAAAGTTCTAAATGTTGGACAGGACAATAACCATGCCACATATAAACTAAATAATGTAGATCTTAATATTACGGATTGCGAAAAAGATTTAGGAGTTCTGGTTAGCAGTAATCTGAAACCAAGACAACAGTGCATAAGTGTTCGCAATAAAGCTAATAGAATCCTTGGCTTCATATCAAGAAGCATAAATAATAGGAGTCCTCAGGTTGTTCTTCAACTCTATACATCCTTGGTTAGGCCTCATTTAGATTATGCTGCTCAGTTTTGGTCACCTTATTACAGAATGGATATAAATTCTCTGGAAAATGTACAAAGGAGGATGACAAAGTTGATCCCATGTATCAGAAACCTTCCCTATGAGGACAGACTAAGGGCCCTGAATCTGCACTCTCTAGAAAGACGTAGAATTAGGGGGGATATGATTGAGGTGTATAAATGGAAGACAGGAATAAATAAAGGGGATGTAAATAGTGTGCTGAAAATATCTAGCCTAGACAGGACTCGCAGCAATGGTTTTAAGTTGGAAAAATTCAGATTCAGGAAGGATATAGGAAAGTACTGGTTTGGTAATAGAGTTGTGGATGAGTGGAACAAACTCCCAAGTACCGTTATAGAGGCCAGAACGTTGTGTAGCTTTAAAAATAGGTTGGATAAATACATGAGTGGATGTGGGTGGGTGTGAGTTAGACCTGATAGCTTGTGCTACCAGGTCGGTTGCCGTGTTCCTCCCTTAAGTCAATGTGACCTGACCTGACTAGGTTGGGTGCATTGGCTTAAGCCGGTAGGAGACTTGGACCTGCCTCGCATGGGCCAGTAGGCCTTCTGCAGTGTTCCTTCGTTCTTATGTTCTTATGTTCTTAAGGAAGGAGCACGGCATCTGACCTAGTAACACAAGCTAGTCAGGTCAAACTCATTCCCACCCACCCACACCCACTTATCTAACCTATTTTTAAAACTACACATCTTAACTTCTATGATGGTACTCGGGAGTTTGTTCCACTCATCCACAACTCTGTTACCAAACCAGTGCTTTCCTTCCTGAATCTGAATTTTTCCAGCTTAAAACCATTGCTGTGAGTTCTGTCTAGGCTAGATATTTTTAGCACGCTATTTACATCCCCTTTATTCATTCCTGTTTTCCATTTATACACCTCAATCATATCCTTCCTAATTCTGTTGATGCTGACGCTAGTGATGCGTCAGAGGTCGATACTGCCGATGCTGACACCACTGTTGATACCATCCCTTAGGTCCCTTGCCTGATATTGACGTTATCGTTGATGCTGCTGCAGCCGTAGTTGTGTGACTTAGGTAAAAAGATATGGTAAACTAAAGAAACATTTAATATGGCTACGTTTCGCTCTCCAGGAGCTTTATTAACTTCACCTCGTGTATATCGAAACGTAGGCGTAATAAGTTAGTTGCTCATGTGTCCTTTTAACCAGTGATGATATCGGCAATTCAACCAAAGTTTAAAAAACACACTAGCTTGTGGGTAGCACTGACAGTCGTCGAGGAAATGGGTCTTATTGGAATGCTTATTTCATGAGTGTTGGTTGATGAGTCTTGCTTTATTAGTCTATTTTTCCCGAATATAAGATGGATAACGTAGCTTCGTAAAGATCTGGAAATCATTTGCAACTCACATCATCTCATTGGCTGAAGTTAAACATTTTATACATTGGGCGACTTCTAGCCTCTGAGTTTGATAGGATTTTGGATGTGAGTTGTTTTGCAATTAATAATATATTTTTTCTGTGTTGTGTGTCTGTGTGTTCGGTAGCCCTAACAGACGCGGGTGATTTTGATAGTAAAGTCTTCAGCTTCCTTTAATTCGGCATTGATAATAACACCTTATAATACAGAGAGCTTTTCTGTGGTAAGCGCAGACGCACACTGTTCTAGCGATTTGTGAAAGGCATAACTTGCCTGGTGACCTCCTCGACCCTTCTACTGGCTGCTTTTTCCACCCTCCTACTAGCTACTTTTTCCACCTTCCTACTGGCTGCATTTTCCACCCTCCTACTGGCTGTTTTTTCGACCCTCTAACTGGCTGCTTTTTTCACCCTCGTACTAGCTACTTTTTCCACTTTCCTACTGGCTTCTTTTTCCACCCTCCAACTGGCTGCTTTTTCGACCCTCTAACTGGCTGCTTTTTCCACCCTCCAACTGGCTGCTTTTTCGACCCTCTAACTGGCTGCTTTTTCCACCCTCCTACTGGCTGCTTTTTCCACCCTCCTACTGGCTGCTTTTTCCACCCTCCTACTGGCTGCTTTTTCCACCCTCCTACTGGCTGCTTTTTCCACCCTCCTACTGGCTGCTTTTTCCACCCTCCTACTGGCTGCTTTATCCACCCTCCTACTGGCTGCTTTTTCCAGCCTCCTACTGGCTGCTTTTTCCACCTTCCTACTGGCTGCTTTATCCACCCTCCTACTGGCTGCTTTTTCCACCCTCCTACTGGCTGCTTTTTCCACCCTCCTACTGGCTGCTTTTTCCAGCCTCCTACTGGCTGCTTTTTCCACCCTCCTACTGGCTGCTTTTTCCCCACCGTTACCGACCGTCTTCCTCCTGCTGGCGTCCTGCTTCTTCCTGCTGGTGAGGGTGTTGGAGGGTGCTGGGGCCGCCACAACTCTCCCACCTTGACTCTCCTGCAGATATACGATGACTTCTATATCAGGTTTTCACACTCGCGTACCTCCACCTCCTTGTGTCTCCTTCGTTTCCACCTCCTCCTTCCTCCTCGATCATCTCTATTCTCCTTTCTTTTCATCCTCATCCTCCTTTAATCCTCTCCCTTCTTTTATCCTCTCCCTATTTTTCCCCTATTTTTCCTTGTCATTTTCCCTGCTTTTCTGTCACCCATTTCTTACCATTTCTCCCTCACTTCCGTCTTTCCTCGCCTTCTCATCCCAATTATTTCCCCTGACTTTTTTTTCACACTAATCGTCCCTTTTCCTCATCTGCTCCTTCTCTTTCTCTTTTCCACTTTTCCTAGCTTTCCTTATTATTTTTTTAATTTTTTACTATATATTTTAGTGTTCTTTAAATTTTATTATTCATTACTCTCCTTCCATCCTCTGCCTCCTCTTCCTTATCTCTCTCTCTCTCTCTCTCTCTCTCTCTCTCTCTCTCTCTCTCTCTCTCTCTCTCTCTCTCTCTCTCCCTGTCTCTTCCATTTGAAGATTTTAAACCGTTGATTAGATCTGACGTTTTTACATCTTGGGAGCAGTGTTGGGTATAGCTCCTGGCCCTGGCACCTCACAAAAGATGCCCTTCAAGAGGAGTGTCTTGAAGTTCCTCAATTTATCTTGAAGGAACTCGAGCTGTTTTCCTCTTCCTCGAATCAAACTTGAATGCTCTCACTTACCCAGGTGCTGCATCATCCCTGCTGGTTTAGCGCTTCCCATGAATGTTATAATAAGAAGAGGCATATTATTGTTTATCGTTTATTATTATTCATAAAGTACCCGAGGAATTATAGGTAATCAGCTTCTATCCAAAGAAGGCGACTCTAGTTTCTTGGATCAAGAGCCATTTGAAGAAAAGAGGCATTACAGTGGCTAACAGTAACTCCAGCTCTGATGAAAGGAAACTTTTGAATATACCGTAGCTGGTGAAGCTTTAATGGAACACTCAGTGATATTCTCATTATCCTCCTGAAGTCTCCCAGCTCAGATTGACACATTTCAATACTATGTATGTTACCCATCCTGCGTGATGGAGTGTGACAAGGAAACATCACTTCTCTTCCCATTGCATAGCTTTCATATAGAATAGTGTAGCAGCACACTGGTGATATATATTAACAGAAAACTGAAAAGCCCTAAAGTGATTCTTAACTAAGTAACAACACATTATATATATATATATATATATATATATATATATATAAATATATATATATATATATAAATATATATATATATATATATATATATATATATAATATATATATATATATATATATATATATATATATATATATATATATATATATATATATATATAATCATTATTATATGCATGCAACCATAAACAAGTGGTATATAAGCAATAACACACTGTGGCTAGCCGGGGATTGAATCGAACCAACATTCTTTTAGCCCGCCTCATGGGAAGCAAGTCAAAATTCACGACGTTCTAACCCAGTGACTCTCAACCAGGGGTAAAGTTTTGACGTACCTGATAACTGAATAATCAATTAAATTTCATTTTGTAAAATATGTGTGTGTGTGTGAGAATAATAGTCACAAGACTAATTCATAATTATTTCTTTTGTATGGAAGTAAGGGGGTAAATGGAGAAATACATCAACTCGAGGGGGTTAATGAGGTTAATGATGGAGGAAAAGTTGAAAATCCCTGACTGCTGGACCAAACAATCCTACTAACATCATGAGCCTAGCGAACTAGGATTGCTTCATGATGCGATGTACGTTGGTGTGGCAACCTCCGATCTAATTTCATACTCCCCGTTTGATATACCAGACTTCACAGGCAGTACACATGTTAATGCGTTAGAGCGTTGTGAATTTTGACTTGGAGTAGATGTAATCAGTCCATCAGTCTTAATAAGAATACAGCATATGCTCGAAATTAAGCTACATTGTTTAGGAAACCACTGCTTTCATATTCGTAAAGAATTAGGTAATAATGTGTTAAGAAACTCTTTCCCCCAGAAAAACTTTGGATTTGTGTACACTAATCAACATGTTCAGGTACTGTGTTTAAATGTTCTAGCTGTAGGGTTCGAAACATTGGTAGAACCACACGAAATTTTAAACCCCGTATTTCTGAGTACATGGGTAGATGTTTACCTGCTAACATTCTTCTGTCTGAACCTTCTTTACTCTGATCAAGAACCCTCTCACCTCTGGAGATTTCACAATACTGACTTCAACACCACGAAAACTCAGAATCTTTGTACATAGTGAGAATGAGGCCTCACATAAGCAACTTCACCTCTCTACAGCTGCTTACGCAATTTTGTTTTATACGTGAGTTTTAATACCGTATAAAACAGGTTAGCTCTCTTGCCAGTAATCTTTTAACGTCTTAATTTAGTTTAGTTTAGTGTAGATTTATTGTAGAGCAATATTTGTTGGTGATTTAACCAGCTATTTTGCTTATCAGAGTGTTCTTTTATATTTTTAACACTGCAACCGATAAATTAGACATATGTGCAACTCTAGGGTATCTTTATTGAGGAAAGGTTTCGCCACACAGTGGTTTCATCAGTCCAAACAAAGGAGAAACGTGAAGAACAGGAGGAGAATGAGGGAATCAGTCTCTCAACCTTGAGTCGATGTGGTCAGTCCATCAATCTTGATGGACTGACCACATCGACTCAAGGTTGAGGGACTGATTACCTCATTCTCCTCCTGTTCTTCACGTTTCTCCTTTGTTTGGACTGATGAAGCCACTGTGTGGCGAAACCTTTTCTCAGTAAAGATACCCAAGAGTTGCACATGTGTCTAATTTATCAACGTGTCGGTTCTCTGAACCATTCATCTACAACACTGCAACCACAAATAGATGAGTTAATGCATGCAAGACCTGTTCATCCTTTTACCATCATCTACGTTTAATAACTGTAAGAGTTCCACCAAGGATCTCCAGTTGAGTAGCGAGCCTTGTCTCGCCAGTAAAGAACAGAGGATCGAGCCCTCATTAATTGTACTGAACGACTATTACTAGATAGTTAAAATAATTGCTAAAAATATCAGCCGGTAATGATTATTACCACTAACCACCACCACCATCACTTGCTGGTCAGGTGTCCGGCACTGAGGAGATACTGGAGAGTTCGTGCACTTTTCAGACCATAACAGCGGTCTCGTATTGGATTAACAAATTATATTAAGAGTTTAGGCTTATTCTATACACTATCTGCTGTCAAGTTCTTTAATAATTCTCCTTCAATTTACCGTAGTTGAGTTGTATATTGTATTTTGCTTGTATATGCAGTATCATATATCATTATTCTCTCTCTCTCTCTCTCGTAGGCAGATGGGGTGCTCGTAGTTCTTGCCTGAATTACCAGAGTGAGGCAAGGAATCCTGCCACATGAACAATAGCAGGAGCAGGGGGTATTGTTATCTTGGTGTGAAAATAAACAATATAAATTACAAATTTGATGAATTAATCAAAGCTTATGCAATTTTTACGATGCGGGTGGAACAAACGATGTAGTGAGAGGCGCGCCGGGTTACTGATAGAGGAAGGAAAGCTTAATAATTATGTTTAATTTTCACTTGTATTATCTTGAAGTATTGTGTCAGGAAAACGTTAGGCCCATATTCAAGTACACACACATCTAGCCAAGCACGTAAAGAAACTAGAGAAAGTGCAAAGGTTTGCAACAAGACTAGTCCAAGAGCTAAGGGGAATGTTGTACGATGAGAGGTTAAGGGAAATAGACCTGACGACACTGGAGGACAGGAGAGATAGGGAGGACATGATAAAGACATAAAATACTGAGAGGAATTGACAAGGTGGACAGAGACAGAATGTTCCAGAGATGGGACACAGTAAAAACGGGACACAGTTGTAAGTTGAAGACACAGACGAATCACAGGGATGTTTGGAAGTATTTCTTCAGTCACAGAGTAGTCAGGAAGTGGAATAGTTTGGGAAGCGATGTAGTGGAGGCAGAATCCATTCATAGCTTTAAGCAGAGGCATGATAAAGCTCTTGGTTCAAGGACCAGAAGCGACCAGTGAAGAGGCGGGGCCAGGAGCTGTGACTCGACCCCTGCAACCACAACTAGGTGATTACACACACACACACACACACACACACACACGAGATGATGGAATGTGGCAACAAAGTGCAAGGAGGCAGAGGAAAGTTTTGTTCCCAAGGGAAACAGAAATAATAGGAAGACCAAAACGAGTCCTTGGTTTACCCGAAGGTGTAGGGAGGCAAAAACTAAGTGCAGCAGAGAATGGAAAAGGTACAGGAGGCATAGGACCCAGGAAAACAAGGAGATTAGTAGAAGAGCCAGAAACGAGTATGCACAGATGAGGAGGGAGGCCCAGCGACAGTATGAAAACGACATAGCATCGAAAGTCAAATCTGACCCGAAACTGCTGTATAGCCACATTAGGAGGAAGACAGTCAAGGACCAGGTGATAAGGCTGAGGAAAGAAGGTGGAGAACTCACAAGAAACGATCAAGAGGTATGTGAGGAGCTCAACACGAGATTTAAGGAAGTATTTACAGTAGAGACAGGAAGGACTCTGGGGGGACAGACCAGATGGGGACACCAGCAAGGAATACACCAACAAGTGTTGGACGACATACATACAGATGAGGAGGAGGTGAAGAAACTGCTAAGGGACATCGATACCTCAAAGGCAATGGGACCGGACATCTCCCCGTGGGTCCTTAGAGAGGGAGCAGATATGTTGTGCGTGCCACTTACCACAATCTTCAACACGTCCCTGGAAACTGGGCAACTACCTGAAGTATGGAAGACGGCAAATGTAGTTCCCATTTTTAAAAAAGGAGACAGAAAAGAGGCACTAAACTATAGACCTGTGTCATTGACGTGTATAGTATGCAAAATTATGGAGAAGATTATCAGGAGGAGAGTGGCGGAGCACCTGGAACGGAACAAGAGTATAAATGCCAACCAGCACGGATTCATGGAAGGCAAATCCTGTGTCACAAACCTTCTGGAGTTTTATGATAAAATAACAGAAGTAAGACACGAGAGAGAGGGGTGGGTTGATTGCATCTTCTTGGACTGCAAGAAGGCCTTTGACACAGTTCCTCACAAGAGATTAGTGCAGAAGCTAGAGCATCAGGCGCATATAACAGGAAGGGCACTGCAATGGATCAGAGAATACCTGACAGGGAGACAACGAGTCATGGTACGTAATGATGTATCACAGTGGGCACCTGTGACGAGCGGGGTCCCACAGGGGTCGGTCCTAGGACCAGTGCTATTTTTGGTATATGTGAACGACATGATGGAAGGGTTAGACTCAGAAGTGTCCCTGTTTGCAGATGATGTGAAGTTAATGAGGAGAATTAAATCTGATGAGGACCAGGCAGGACTTCAAAGAGACCTGGACAGACTGGACACCTGGTCCAGCAAATGGCTTCTCGAATTTAATCCTGCCAAATGCAAAGTCTTGAAGATAGGGGAAGGGCACAGACCGAGTATAGGCTAGGTGGCCAAAGACTGCAAACCTCACTCAAGGAGAAAGATCTTGGGGTGAGTATAACACCGAGCATGTCTCCAGAAGCACACATCAACCAGATAACTGCTGCAGCATATGGGCGCCTGGCAAACCTGAGAACAGCATTCCGATACCTTAGTAAGGAATCGTTCAAGACACTGTACACCGTGTATGTCAGGCCCATACTGGAGTATGCAGCACCTGTTTGGAACCCGCACTTGATAAAGCACGTCAAGAAACTAGAGAAAGTACAAAGGTTTGCGACAAGGTTAGTTCCAGAGCTAAGGGGAATGTCCTATGAAGAAAGATTAAGGGAAATCGGCCTGACGACACTGGAGGACAGGAGGGTCAGGGGAGACATGATAACGACAAATAAAATACTGCGTGGAATAGACAAGGTGGACAAAGACAGGATGTTCCAGGGAGGGGACACAAAGAAGAGGCCACAATTGGAAGTTGAAGACACAAATGAGTCAGAGAGATATTAGGAAGTATTTCTTCAGTCATAGAGTTGTAAGGCAGTGGAATAGCCTAGAAAATGACGTAGTGGAGGCAGGAACCATACACAGTTTTAAGACGAGGTTTGATAAAGCTCATGGAGCGGGGAGAGAGAGGGCCCAGTAGCAACCGGTGAAGAGGCGGGGCCAGGAGCTAAGAATCGACCCCTGCAACCACAAATAGGTGAGTACACACAAGTAAAAATTATAGAATAAAGCAGTAAGTTACATTTGGAAGAGTGTATTCGATCTAAATTCTGTCCCGTTTATGAATTTCTTGTCCAGTTTCAGCTACAGTTTGTACACGGTATATCACCACCTGGGAAGGTGATATACCTTATAGTATTTTTTTTTTTTTGCATCTGCCACCAGATATTTTAGTTAAACATTTGAGCCCTTAAAGGAGTGGCTCAGGAACTCCTTTTTATTCTGTGACCAGAACGGCTGCTATTTCTTGTGAGGACGTTTTATCAAGCGCAAGAGGGGGACCTTCTGGCCTCTTTGGTCGAGGATTTTACCTTATGAATTTTACACATTAGAGAGCTCACTCTCTCATATTCAGTGTGTGATTTTTACAGCGATTGATGTTTCCTCCTGTCCATCCTTATGATCTAATGGCCTCCAAGATTTTTTTTTTCTTGAAATTCTCCTTCACTCCGGAGGTCCACTTGCATCACAGCGTCCCGTGGTAACTCCTGGATAAATCTCAACGGTCTTAACGCTAGACGAAGCTTGGTGGGAATTTTGATTGTGCCGAGGCTCGTAGGGTTTGAATTGCAACTGCCTTCTATCATTGTTCACACCATCATTAAGTCTTCAAGACGGTGCCGTGGACCACTGCTTTCTGAATATCGCTGAGTCTTCAAGAATACTCGTCTCTTATAGTCCATTCCGTGTTTGACTTGGAAGCTGTATAAAAGATCTAGAGGAAACGCACATTTTGTCTTAACTTTGTTAAAGTTTCCTTTTCCTCATTTTCTTTCCTTCTCGTGCTGATCATCTCTCGTAGTTCGTTCTCGACTCCTTTCTCTCATTTTTCTAGTCTTCTCAAATTCCTATACACGTTTCTTCTTATTTTCCATATTTTCTCCTTTTTGTATTCTCTCCTACCCTTCCCATTCTCTCCCTTTTTTTTCCATTATCTCTCCTCTCTTTCTCATTCTCCCATTTTTTCCTCTATCCCTCTCTTTCACGTCGTTCTTCTTACTTATCTTCTTACTGTTTTAACTTACCTTCCAATTTCTAGTTCACTTTACTCCGTTTCACAAGTCATTGATTGGTCTTGTTACTATGTTTTTTTTTTCGTCTCTTTCGTCTAATTGATTTTCCTATTTACTATTAAAGAAAACACTGGACAAGTGTCTTTACCAAGTGCTAGATCAACCAGGCTGTGATGGATATATGGGGAAGCGGGCCACCAGCAGCAACAGCTTGGTTGACCAAACACCAGACGAGCCTGGCCCATGGCCGGGCTCTGAGAGTAGAAAAACCCTCGGAACTCATCAAAGATATAAGGTATATCAAAGGTAAAGGTAAGGAGCGGGACCGTTGAATGTCGGGCCAGGAGGTGGACCTCTCAAAGGGCGTCGGACCAGAAGATGAATGCTTTTTTAGCGTCGGACTGAAAGCTGGAGCTGTCAACAGAAGTCAGGTCAGGAATTGGAATCAAGCGTTGGATCAGGATCTGGGCTCCTCAACAAACATCGGGCCTTAAGCTGGAGCCGTCAAGGTCAGTCCTTGCATTCATTATCTATTAATCATTCAAGCCTTTTTTTCTTTTCGCTTTTCTAAATATTTCCTCCTCTTCCTCTTCGATTTCAGATTGTCTTCACATGTGCTTCCTGGCGTGGAAAGGGTCATCAGTATTGCGAGGAGGGGTGTGCAAGGGTAGGGGTTTAGTAGATGTGGGGGTTATTGTAGTTGCAAAATGAAATCGGGGTGTAATATGCTAGTGTCTGTCAATAAAATGAAAATAAAGCCATCCCGGTGGGTTATTTTTTTTGACATGTCCCTAGGAATATAATCTTCCGATTGTTACCATGCCTTCCTCCTTGTAGGCATATCTGTATTTTTCTGATGTTTTAAGAAAATGCTTCCTTAATCTAATATTGGGACTTTCAGTGAGGTCAGTCATTGAGACAGGAGATTGTTGTGTCCTAATTATTTGGATTAAACTCCTGCCATTTCTTTTAGGATCACATACGCAGCCTGTCCCCTGGACCGAGGGAATTAACACTCATTTTCTGCCTCGACAATCTTTAGACTATAGCTCTCGTGTTGGGTATAGAGTAATAAAGATATTAAACCAACTAACACAGCATTACCAAGAGCTACTAGGGCCAGGAATACTTAAAAACAAGCTTGAGTCTTTATCTTAATTTAAACGCCCGTTTTCCTGTTCCACATGCACGAATCTTCCTGGCGTGTGTCGTGATGTCAGTGAAGATCTCTTTACCATGTTTTCCTGACGATTTGCAATCACTCCAAGTAGATAAATCAGAATGAACACTTCAAATTCTTTTCTACATTTGTCTTCTGTTTGAAGAATAAAGTCACAATACTGTGGCTGGAACAATTTACCAAAAACTTAATTACGAGGTTCTTCTTTTAGATGTAGGTGTTTTGTGAACTTCTCCAGTGTATTAGTTACCTCGGTCGACTGAAGAAGCCTACTGAGCAGGCGAAACTTTTCAGCATTAAGATTACCAAGGTGTTGCACATGTCTTAATCCCGAGCAGCTTACCCTTCACGAGAGGGGAAGTGGCTGGAATCCTGTGGAGGACTAATGATCCAACTAGTTCCCTTCACTTCTTGACTCAAACCTGACTACTTCCCCTTCCTAAGGCACTGAATCCTTATAGGCTTAACGTTTGTCCATGAATATAATATTATGAGCAGCTTAATTCTTGATATAACAGTCTTCACATAGATTGAAATATTAAGGTTAATATTTAGTTTAGGGGCTGGTGTGAGTTCTGTCAGAATTTATAATTGAAAGTCACTAAAATTGTTTTATTTATGCAATAGAGATCACTTTTGTCTGCGCAGATTGAGAAACTTTTTTGTTTATATTTGGTCTAAAATAAAATACGTATTGTATAAGATTTTTTTAATATAGCAGGCAACCTGCGTAACTTAACCTAACTCTGCCGAAGGTAAATGATCAACAGTGATACCTTTTTTGTTGAAATAGTTCACACGAACATTCGTCTTGTGTACAAAAATTGTGATGTTTTGTAAGCTACGTAGTCATGTGAATTACTGTGGAGGAGAGAAGGCAATGTTTTCTTGCATATCCGAGTGAATAAAGCCTTGGTACGCCCACACACTGAGTGCTAGTCGTTAAAGGTCTCTTAGGACCTGCGCTTCTTGGAACGTAGGCTGTGTTTCGTAAGTTGAAATGAGTGCAGCCAACAGAAACAGCCTGGTTGATCAGGAGGGCTAGTCTGGGACCGGACCACGGGGGCGTTGGACAGGCGCGATTTTTAACTACAGAATTCATCCTCTCTTAAAAGACTTCCTGTTGCTAATATCTCACAGATAAACAATTTGTACAAGAAATGACTGATTTTCTTGCTTGTATTTAAAAAAAGAATACAAGCTGAGTTACGACCAACATTTAAACTGAATAATAGCCACCATTAAATTAGTAATTTTTTTTTAGTATTACGTAGTGTAAATATCCCCCCTCCTCTCTCTCTCTCTCAAAAAAAAAAAAAGAAAATCCAGAAAAAATTGTCATCGTGTTCATCAGTCATGATCTTGACATGACAGAATCATGATAAATGACAGGTAAAATCCATCGGTTTCCCTGGGAGCGAGGAAATCCATATTCTTTTTATTTCCCCTGTTACTATTAGACATATGGTGAATATTTTACAGATGTATATTGGGGAGTGTTCTGTACGAGTTGTGTTTGTTTCATACCAATATGTGCGAGGTTTATGACGTTGTATTTTGAACGAAACGGAAATAAAAGAAAAAATATGCACAAATCGTATAAACTATAACGGAAATCAGAATAGAATTTTATATTTTGGGTCAATATTTTCTAGCGAGTTTATAAGGTGGTGAAATGTTGCGATGGACGTATTATTTTTCTCGCAGAAACCTCGAGGAGCTGAGAACTGACTCAGAAAACCAAGCAGTCAAAGTTTATACAGATAACCCGCATGTAGGAGAGAGAAGCCCACGACGACGTTTCGGTCCAACTTGGACTGAAACGCCGGCGTAAATGGTCCAAGTCAGACCGAAACGTCGTCGAAAGCTTCTCTCTCCTATGTGTGGGTTATTTGTATTGTTCCAGTCAAGAAATTGTGCCTTTTTTCTCTATTCCAAGTTTTGTTATTTTTGTATATCATGACACCAATGAAGAGTGTGGGGGGGGGGGTCACCTTGGTGCAGGTGAAAGGCTCTTGATCCCCCTCCTTCCCACCAACAAAAGATGATAAATCTTCCCTTCGGTCATACTTGTTTACCTTTCAATCCTTAGGAGCTGATTAACACTTATGGGTTTAGTGCTTCACGCTGAAAAAAAATATATTATCGTTATTCCTAGAATATTTTACCTTCCTAGAAAAATCATCCATATAATGGTAACATTAAGGATAGTCATAGTCTAGTTAAACTAGGCCCCTCTAGGGAGATTTCTTAATGCTGATCCAAAGACTTGGCCTTGTCCTCCATTTCCTTGGATCAAGCTTGACTGCCTCCCATTCTTCAAACGCTGTGACCCCACCGTGTAATAAGACACAGTGCGGGTTATGACATGTTATTGTGAAAACGTTTCGCCCACCAGTGACTAAAACAATTCACGTGTTAATAAAGTCTCTAGTGAACGAAATGTCGTCTCAAGAAAATGCCAGACCCCGCATTGTCTTATTTTCATAAATAGTAAAGTCTTCTCCAGATTTAGTGCTTTCTGGTAAATATAATAATATTACGACTGACCAAAGGCTATTAACACAAGATATGTACAAAACAAAATGTTTGCTTTCGTTAACAAAACGATCAGGAGTGTGAAAATTCGATACGCGTACTAGCTCTCCACAGCAGTACACGATCGTAAAATCAGAGGAGACATTATCACAACATGTGAGATACTCAGAAACAAAGAAGATAAGTTCCATGAAAGGGAAGGATGGGGAAGACAAATGCAAGCTAGATGTTGAAATTTATCAGATAAACGTAACGTATTTGTTAGTGAAAAGCACCAAGAAAGGACATGGAGTTGGCTTTATACGTGGATTCTAGCCTAGGTAGGAAAAAGCATTAGGCGTAACAGGAGCAACCACATCAGACTATCGATTGCCAGATTTTTGGGCCCAAGAGCTGGAGATAAGCCTCTGCAGATACATCTAGGCGAGCACATACACGCAAGCACGCAACACATGAGACTTAATCAATCACTGAATTGACAAACGAGGAAGTAAGAAGAATCCTGATGGAACTCTATACATCAAAGTCAACACGACCCGACAAAATATCGCCCAAGTCATTGTGCAAGCCGCTCGCCGAAATCTTCTACAAATCTCTAGAGACAGGGAAATTGCCGGATGCCTGAATGATAAATGTAATACCAATATTCAAGAAAGGAGACAGAGGGCCAGAACTACGGACCAGAATGCCTGCCAAGCTTACCGTGAAACGTAATAAAAATTATAAGGAAAAAACAGGCGGAACACACGTAAATACTAAATTCCTAACAGAACACCAACATTGTTTCAAAAAAATAGAAATAAAAGTCGACTTTTTTAACATTCAAAATCCAGGTACAGTATGCATGTAAAACCAGAATTGACTTTATTCGTACGAGCACGTAAATTATCATGATTTCTAATCGAATTTCCTCTGCTACTGAACAATCAGCATCCAGCAGACTTACAAGAGAGAAAAGGATGAATGAAAGTCGAATCTTATAAATCGGATAGATATCTACGACAGGGAAGAGGGTCAGCCAGAAATGGATGGTTAGACTACATATTCCTAGACTGTAAGAGGCCCCTGATGCACTACCACACAAAAGACTACTCCACAAGCTGGAGATGACTAGCATGGATTAAGGGCTGGTTAACTGATAGATAACAAAGAGGATGGTGCGAGGTATCGGTATGGGCGAGTATAACTGTCAGTCTCCCAAGCTGCAGATACGAGGTTTTATCGAGACAGCGTTTTGCTCTGTATAGAGCTTTATTAATTCTTGGCTTAATAAAGCTCTGCACAGGACGAATCGTTGAACCGATAAAAGCTTGTTCTGCATCTTGTCTTTACTTTCATAATTGTCTGCAATAATTCATTCCATGCAACATTCTCCCGACCTTGAAACTGAGATAGACTGCTGCGTATCTGAGAGGAAGATGCTGTGGCAAAGATAAAAACAGAAGAGGATCTAGACATACCAAAGGAAATGTTAAACAAATAGTTGAATTTTAGAACAAGTGTCAAGGACACCACGAACGCAGCTACTGTCACTACGAACAAGTAGTCACGTACAGAATCACACTTGACACGCATACGCGTACATGCTCACCAGACGCGCGTACTCATTCGCTATGGCACACACACAAAAGCTAGAGCACATTTATCCAATCAAAGAAAACATCGTTTGGCAGCAGCCGAGGGAGAAATGAGTGAAAACGTAAAAATATGAAGTGAACATTAATATATTCTGAAGAAAAAAGGTAGCAATCAGAGTTGGGGAGAGAGACCGAGACATATACTCCCCCCCCCCCCACGCAGAGTTAGAGTGGGAAGAGGCGACTGGTACCTAGTTTGACGTATTCTACTCATGCTTTTTGAAAACTACTAAAAGCTTATCTCCAAAGTTACTTTAGCTATAATGAGTGAAGTAAATGAAAGTTTTATATCCTTAATCTACACTGTACTTGGCTACATATTTAGAAACATTATTAAACTTATTATGATATATCGCTATAAGAACTTAATATATTATTAATACACTAATAATAATAATAATTATTATTATTATTATTATTATTATTATTATTATTATTATTATTATTATTATTATTATTATCCAGTATTGTTAAAATTTCAATATAAAGCAATTGGCTGATAGTGTGTATCTTTTGTTTAATAAATCTAAGAGTGGTTTATTTTGATCCCAACTTGTATCTCTCTCTCTCTCTCTCTCTCTCTCTCTCTCTGTTAATATTCAACCTTCCTGCTCTTACTCACCGTTGAACCTTTCTGTGCTCGCTGTCATTAGGTGGGAAATAAGGAGAGGCGAGAAAGGAAAAGATTTCTTTTTCAACATCTGTCTGTAAATGACTTAATTAAAATTGCAAGCACAATTGTGTACATTACTTCACCAGCGACTTACCCGAAACTCTGAATTATTTATCCCCCCCCCAAAAAAGCCTAAAACCCTCTTGGCCTTTAAATTATGATACAGTGCTTGGCCTCATTCCCTTCGCTACCATTACACTAAGCTTTTACCCCTTATGATGGGTCACTTTATCGTGGTGGATTGGTTTGAGCGGCTTTTCCTAAGAGCTACGTAGATTGGTTTGAGCGGCTTTTCCTAAGAGCTAGGAGGGAACTTTTGAATTTTGTTAAAATTTCTTGTGACTAACCACTCATCAGTTGGAGAAGCTTATTAGACATAGTTTGTTCTGCAGTTTATGTTAACAGAGTCGTATGTAAGTAGAACAATCTGCCAAGTAGGGTCAGTGACTCTAAAACCTTACGTAGCTTTGAGAATAGGCTAAAGTAATGCATGGGAACGTTGGATTTGAGTGGAGCTTGCATGGCATTGGTTAGAAGCGTTATCAAAGATAAAACTTGAGGTAGTCTTGAGAAGGGGACTGGACCAGAATTTCGGCTGGAAAGACGTGCCTTTTATGTGCTATTAGACATACTGCAGTGTTCCTCCATTCTTATGTTCGGATGCTGCTGCCGCCGCTGACGCTGCTACTGATGAAGCTGCTGACACAGACAGCACAACTCTTAACGCTGACTTCACCGCAGCTCACACCGACGCTGCCGCTGACGCCTTCATAGTCTGACTTACAGCATCTGTCTTAGAACGAATTTTAGATATGGCTTGGCATCCGATATATGGATTTCTGCATTCGACGCTGATGCCGATATCTCTTCTGCTGATGCTGCGGCCACTGCTGTTGCTGATGATACTCACTTGGCTTTCACACCCTTCTGCCGTAAATGCCGCAGCCACTGATGCCACCGCAGTCGCTGATATCGCCGCAGCCACAGATGCCGCTGCAGCCACTGATGCCGCCGCAGCAACTGATGCCGCTGCAGCCACTGATGCCGCTGCAGCCACTGATGCCGCCTCCCTTGTGTGACTTTCAGGTTATCTTAACCGTTCACTTCATCAAATTCCGGACTGCAACGATTTTTTTCTTAAAATTATGGTTACGTTCTCTGAAATGAGTCTACGTTAGTTCTGATAACCCAAGGCGATATTGAGAGGAGCAAACTGCTACCTTCACTACCTTCATTATTGTTAGAATCATTTTTCTGCGAAATCATTACATAGCCGCACCGCTCTTGAGCTTTGAATAACAGTGATAGGTTATACCGACAGTATGTAAATAAGACTCACAAGAGGAGTTATGCCATTTTATTGTAAATACGTTTCGACTTCCAGGGACTTTTTCAATTCATCCGTTGATAATTGAATTGATACTGTGAGTTATGGCATTTTATTGTAAAGACGTTTCGTTCCTGGTGGACGAAACGTTTTCACAAAATGTCATAATTCGCAATGCGTGTCTCGTGTTAACACTCGTGATTTGTGGGGAAATCCACAGGAATACATTAATTTAAAATACCTTTACTAAAGACTTTTTCGGCCCTTGGAGCTCAGTTGCTTCAAATAAATTAAATTCTCAGTCCCAGGTCAGACACGTCTTCAATAAAGATGTTCTAAGTGAATGCATTCGTCTCGGTCTGTTCCTCATACTACATATTCTCGTGTTTTTAAAATTGAACAGTAGTAATAGCCTGGTAGAACAGGCTGCGAAAGCAGGAAAACCCTCGAACACGATCACTGGTATACCACAGGTATACTCTTTTATTAAGTTTGCCGTTGGAGCTGCAGTGTTTATACCCCAGAAGGAGGCCTTGCACCCCAATAACTTGCTCCAGTAAGTTACTGGGGACAGAACCCTCAGTATTTTTCCATTTATATTATCTAGTATCTCTTCTGCATTCCAGAGAGAAACCAAGAGGTTTGAGGCGTTAACTGCACTGTAGATGTTTGGCTGATTCTCTGCGAGCCGTATACAACGGCTCTTGTTTTCTCTCTTGCCTTTAAGGGAACTATGGTCACAATATTCGAGGCGTGAGAGCACAAATGACTTAAAAAGTACTTCACTGACGTTGCATCTCTAGTTCCACCCTGTCACTTTGCTGCATTTGTGTTTCTGTGTTCTTTCATCGCATGCTGAAGACTCGATCATTCATTCGCAAATTGCAGCGGATTCTCTGACATGCTAGACTGCCTCAGAGGCTACATGAAAAGAAGAAAATGAACAACTTATTTACTACTACATTTTGCTACCAAAGCATATAAACGGGTAGAAGTCATGGGCAGGAAAATGTGGGATTCAATATGATTCAGAAAACGGGGTTTCCTTCAGAATCATGATTCTACGTCCAAAATCACATCCTGATTCGCGTCCCACACCTTAACGCGTAATAACCCACGACTTAACCTCATACTACATCAGAATCCTATTCTAGACAGCGTACTGAATCCCGTCATAAACCTCGTCCTAGAAACTGAATAAATCCTGTTCTCAGCCTTTCTAAATATCCTAAAACACGTCAAAAGTCCCGTCCTAGAGCACGTTCTAAGCTACATCTTAATATATTACACTACATCTTAATTACTGCAATAAGATCACAGCAAACAGGTGATATCAGAATATGCAAAACAACCTCTGTGAAAGAATAGAGAAATTCCAATCGCTTTCGTGACTATATAGTTCCTTGATAATGTAAGAAGTCACGAAAGCGGTTGGAATTTCACTACTCTTTCACAGGAGTGGTTTTGCATCTTAATTAATGTCCTATACTAAAACCACGTCTTAAACGGTGTAATAAGCCACATCTTAAACTACAGCATAAACATATATCCTAAATTAATCTTAAACGTCCCAATTCACGTTCAAACCCATACCATAACCCACAGTCCCAAACCACCCCAGTGAACATGATTAATTACCTAGGAGACAGCTGTAATGAACGAGCCGGGGAGCATTAGCAGGAGAGGACGACCCAGAGAAGTTTTTTCCTAAGACATTCTGATAACGAGAACTTCCAGCAGCAGCAGCAGCAGCAGCAGCAGCAGCAGCAGCAGCAGCAGCAGCAGCAGCAGCGGCGGCAGCAGCAGCAGCAGCAGCGGCAGCAGCAGCAGCAGCAGCAGCAGCAGCGGCAGCAGCAGCAGCAGCAGCAGCGGCGGCAGCAGCAGCAGCGGCAGCAGCAGCAGCAGAAGCGGTGGCAGCAGCAGCAGCAGCGGCGGCAGCAGCAGCAGCAGCGGCGGCAGCAGCAGCAGCAGCGGCGGCAGCAGCAGCGGCAGAAGCGGTGGCAGCAGCCGCAGCAGCGGCGGCAGCAGCAGCAGCAGCGGCAGAAGCGATGGCAGCAGCAGCAGCAGCAGCAGCTGCTGCTGTTTGTTTGTTTGTTTGTTTGATGAAAGGGGGGGTGAAATGAAAGAAAAAAATGGGTGCAGATAAAGAAGAGGTGGAGAAGGATGAATTTATTATATTCGAAAAAAAATGAACTCTTATGGGTTAGACTTGATTCGATAAAGGGCTCTTTATCTAGGGAATTGGAACTGTTCTCTCCCATTCTTCAGGAAATGTGTGAATTTTAGGGCTTATAATAATAATAATAATAATAATAATTATTATTATTATTATTATTATTATTATTATTATTATTATTATTATTATTATTATCAGTATATCTTCAGTTTTCTTTTCGGAATTTATCGTAGAGTCTAGTTGACAGGTGATTTTCGGATACAGTGGCTCACAGTATTTTACAAGGTAAGTTCCAAGATAATTTACAAATAAAGTTCCAGGATAACTTCCAACGTAGTTTATAAGGTAACTTCCCAGGTCACTACCTCCCAAGGTAGCTTCCAAGGTAATTATATATTACCTTGGAAAGTTACTTTCAAGATAACTTCCCAGTCAGCTTCCAAGGTAACATCGAAGGTAAGTTTCAAGGTAGCTTCCATTGTACCTATTTACAATGTAATTTAATTGATGAAAAGACCCATAAAATTAACGATCATGCATGGGACTCAGGAACGTGATGAACATTCTTCGAAATGTATAATTTTGCTTAAATAGATTACTCCCCCAACACAATGGGTTTTATTAAGTCAGAATGTGTGAGGGTGACGCGCCGTCATTAATAAAGATATCTATTACGTCTGTCATATACTCCGTGTGTAATGACAAGGAACTTGATTACTCGAATCACATATGCGAGTATCAGGGATTAAAGTAAATATAATGACATGAACCTGATTAATTACATATGCGAGTATCAGGAATTAAAGTAAATATAATGACATGAACCTGATTAATCACATATACGAGTATCAGGAATTAAAGTAAATATAATGACATGAACCTGATTAATCACATATACGAGTATCAGGGATTAAAGTAAATATAATGACATGAACCTGATTAATCACATATACGAGTATCAGGGATTAAAGTAAATATAATGACATGAACCTGATTAATCACATATACGAGTATCAGGAATTAAAGTAAATATAATGACATGACCTCGATTTATCACATATGCGAGTATTAGGGTTTTTAAAATCTGCAAAATCTAAGAGTAAGTGCTGTTTAATTAATCAACTACCGAGGCGGCTGTTTTGAAATACGTTTTTTTTTTTTTAATTTTACTTTGTTTCATTGTTATTTATCTATAAATTCGTTATAATGCAAAAACTCTATAATCAGAAGAATTTTACAAAAATCTGTAAAATGATCGGCAAGTACGAGAGAAAAAAAACAATGGCGAGTTATTATTATTGTTGGAATTGTGTGCTAAATAATGTATTAAAAATTAAGTAAAATCAAATTCTGACTGTTGAGGTAAATCTGAATTTTATTACTTATTAAAAAAAAAATAGATGAGAGAGGAGCAAAACATTTTTTTTTTTCAGAAAACGCAATATTATGAAAGTAAGTATATATACAAAATATTTTTTTTATTAAGGAATGCGATTGGGTTGAAGCTCCGGCTGTGTGTACGAGATGGTTGTCTCTTGGCAATCTTTACAAAAAAAAAAAAAAAAAAAAAAAAAAAAAAAAAAAAAAAAAAAAAAAAAAAAAAAATTGAAGTCCCTTGAAGTACCTTGCATCATTTTGCGAAGGATTTACCTCCAATTGCCTTCCACCTTGAAAGTGAAGCCTGACCTTGTCCATTTGCTTACCTCTGGAGATATGAAGAATAAAGGTCAGAGTACCATTGCGAATGCTTTCACTACTGTTTTAACTACCGTTTTCATACTGCTTTCACTACTGCACTCTATAATGTTACTTCTAACACTGCTACTAGCACTACTGCTATTACAACTGCGACTGGTGTGGGTCGCATCCTGGGACAAAACCGACCTAATTTGCCCGAAATGCTCTGCATAACAAGCGACTTTCTCTATAGTAGTATGTTATTGATGTCAGCTAGACCTGTATACCATGTACATGTACTTGTAGAAATAAAGATGTTTATATGAATAGTGGAAGGCTGTAGTAGGCCTACTGGCCCATGCTAGGTAGATCTAACTCACACCCAACCACACTCATTCATCAAGGTTGATGGACTGAACACATCGACTCCAGGCTGAGGGACTGATTACCTTAAACGCCTCATCTTCCACCGCTCTTTTTTGTATTGGACTGACGAAGAAACTAGCTGGCGAAACGTTTCCAGAATAAAGACACCCAAGTGTTGCACAGGTGTCTCATTTATCAACTTGTCGGTTTTCTAAAATCATTTATACAATAACACTCACTTATATACCTGTCCAACCTATTTCTAAAGCTACCCAAAGTTATCGCTGTACTGATGTTTTTTTAAGTGTTTGGTCTACTGTTCCACAACTGTTGCCAAGACAGTCTTAAGAACATCGCGCTGACAGTGTTAGAGCATCATTGTCACTTCACATTTTAAAGGAAATGTGTTTCTTGCCGACCCACACGAAACACATCTCAGTCAGACAGATATTGCTACGTCTTTGTGTCAGTTGTGAACACATTCGAATTTTTATTCCATTTGGGGGAGAGTATTAAACATTCTCAGTGAGCATAATGAAGCTCCAACTATATTTGATACTGTTATTTGGAAAATACACACACACACACACACACGCACATACACACGTAGCCTTCAGAGACTTTCCTTGGAACGCCTGGAGGAGCCAAAGTGCCAACTTCGGTTGGAACTTTTGTGAGCATGGCGCCGGTACTTTGTCTTCAGTGGCGGCATTTTATTTATAGGTTGCTCATGACATTGCTAGCGAGGTGTAAACAGGTTCACACTAGTCTTCTATACCCGGTTCTGTCTTAGCAGACATAGAATTTTCAGAGCAATAATAGCCACCAAGTATCCGATCTAATATATTCTGATGTAAAAGGTTTAGAAAACCGGCAAGTTTAAGAATGAGACACGTGTGCTTCTTCAGTCCAATACAGAGAACGGTGGAAGATAAGGAGTTTGAGGTAATCAGTCCCTCAGCCTGAAATAGTTGTGTTCAGTTAATCAATCTTGAGATGGATTGAACACATCTACCCCAGGCTTAGGGACTGAGTACCTCAATTTCCTCCTCATCTTCCACCGTTCTTCTCTATATTGGACTGAGGAAGCACAACTGTCTCGTTCTTCAACTAATATATTTAATTCCTTTACTGCATCAACTTGGTAGAGTCACTGAAAAGTCCTGCCAAAGGCCGCTTAAACAGGTTGCTGCTTTGTTGCAGAGGAACTGTCGTTAGTTATTGACGATCTGGGAGATGATTCATTGGCTATTTGATATTTTTATATTTGTTTCACTGCCAATAATGATTGGACTTCAGTACCCGTCTGGTCTAGTTGAAAGTCATGGCTTCTTCCTTCTTTTTTTCACTTTATCACATTAACTGCCTTTCTGGTTTAGTTTTCTCTTCATGTTTTTTGTTGTAAGATATAATTCAGGAAAAGGTGGTTTGTGTACCTCCAGTATATGACTCCACCCTCGTATCTCTACTTTAGCGAGATTAAGGCTAAGGGACTGAACAGATTCAATCAAAGCTAAGGGGCTAAACACGCGTCAACTCCTCAAGGCTGCGGGACTGAAAAAAAATGTTCTTCCACTATCTCGAGATAAAGATTGCCTCTATGTACTTGTCAAAAAGCTTGCTGCGCAGGCGAAACGTTTATACACAGAAAGTACCCAAGTGTTACCTATGTCTTATTCATTAACTTAAAGGTATTGTTTACCATTAATGTAGGATAATTTTTTTTTGTGGTCATTTATATTTGCTTTGATAATTCTTTCGTCCATTTATTTTATTTCTTAATCTAGAATGATAGTGATTTCAGGGAAACAGGGAAAAGGGTTGTTATATGAAACTCAGTGGATAACTAATTTAATGTCGTATGCATTGTTACAGTTGGCATATTTTTTTTAGAATCGTGTTTGGTATAGCAGGAGAGAGAGAGAGAGAGAGAGAGAGAGAGAGAGAGAGAGAGAGAGAGTGAGTGAGTGAGTGAGTGAGTGAGTGAGTGAATGAGTGAGTGAGTTATCCAAGTGTGCCTCAGAGGTGCGTGGAGAAACTGGATTATCCTCACCACACGACTCTAACGAATTGCCTCTTGTGGAGCATGTTAATTTTGTAGATGTTATTTTTTTATTTACGGTTTTACGAGGGAGAGGTTGTTATTACCTGGGATGACCGGTGCGTTTATACTGCGCCAAGTTGCTTGGTGAATTGCTCACTGTGTCGCAGAACGTAGCTGTCTTCGCATAGCTGCATCAGTCATTAAATAAACCGCTGCCAAAAAATCTTTGAAAAGGCTCTGATTCTCGCATATAAAAGCTATAACAAATGTTGGTACGATCTTATAATGATATGCTTAAAGAAATAATGACGTGTGCCATCGTGTGAGTATCATATAACACATACATATACTCTTTAAAAAGACTAGTAGTAAAAACTAAACCAGATGTCAACAATGACAAATGTCGGTGTTTGCTTGTAAGTAATGTCCGGGAGGAAAATGTACTTGTATACGAATGTGAGAGAAACAGGAAGAGGTTTGAGCAAGCGAGTGTATCAATACAAAAAGATACATTAGAACGAGAAATGGTAGGTTCTGTCACTCACGCGCGTGAGACCACAGTATAGATTTCGACTATTGTAGACTGTTGTTGAAGTTTGATAATTATACGAGTTCCAAACTTAACAGAGGAATAGCGAAGCAATAACGGTATGGTGAGCTTGACAATTGCAGAATCTCACTTGTTATAACTCTTCTTCTCAAACTGGCTTTGTGGTGAAACGTCGTATCTATAAACTTCCTCTGCAATTAGTTTTTCACCCAGTTTTAAACATTAATTTATCGCAGGGCAATTTGAAGACAGTCGTCTGCGAGCAAGTAAATAAACTTAATAAAAGGCTTAATAAATTATAAAGCTGCACGAAGTCAAATCAACTACAATTTATTTATCATTCACAGTCTGGTCAGTAAAAATCAGGTTATACTTCCTGGTGAGGATTGCTGAAATTTTTCTTATATCGCTCTCTCTCTCTCTCTCTCTCTCTCTCTCTCTCTCTCTCTCTCTATATATATATATATATATATATATATATATATATATATATATATGTCTATATATATATATATATATATATATATATATATATATAATGTCGTGCCGAATATGTAAAACTGGTCAGTTAGCAAGAACTCATTTAAAATTAAGTCCTTTCTAAAATTTTCTCTTATACGTTTAAAGATATACTTTTTCATTAATGTTGATGTAAAAATTTATAATTTTGCACCAAAAAGAACTTAGAAAACTTACCTAACCTTATTATAACAAGCGCAATTTATTTTAGCCTAACCCAACTAAATATATTTTAGATTTGTTTACAATAATTTAATATTAAACAAACACAGTGAAATATATTTTTTTCGTTAGGTTCAGAATGATTTTGGCGAAATTATTGCATACACAAATTTTCACTTGTCCTATATGGCAAGATGAGCGTTGCTATTTAAGCCAAGATCGCAAGTTCTGCCTATTCGGCACGACATATATATATATAATGTATATATAATATGTCGTAAGGTAAAACTTGCGATTTTGGCTTTTCTTTTTGCCGAATGAGGCAAGCGAAAATGTGTGTGTGCAATAATTTCGCAAAATCATTCTGAACCTAACGAAAAAAATATATTTCATTGTGTTTGTTTCTTAATAAATTATATCTAAAGTATATTTAGTTGGATTAGGGTAAATTAAATTGCACTTGATATAATGATATAATAAGGTTAGGTAAGTTTTCTAAGGTTCTTTTGGTACAAAATTATTAATTTTTACATTAACATCAATGAAAAAAATTATCTTTAAACGTATAAGAGAAAATTTTAGAAAGGATTTCATTTTAAGCGAGTTCTTCCTAATTGACCAGTTTTACCTATTTGGCACGATATTAGAAGGTGCGTGATAACAAAAAGTGTTACCACCTCTCCCACCAATGCTGGGTGGGAAACGATAACACTCACTTCATCACTGTCTTGCCAGAGGGGGGCCGATACTACGCTTCAGATGCCCATCCAAAGTGCACTATACTTCCCACCTGCAGGACTTTAGTCCGGCTAACGCGTTTCCCAGAATCTCTACCTAAATTTACCTTGTTCGCACTCCAATAGAACCTCAAGTTATAAAAACCACTTGCCTTCACTTTTACCGAACACGCTCTCAGACTGCTTGATGTCCAAGCCCGTTTCATACAAAACTTTCTTTACCTCTTCCTCCAACCTGTCTTAAGGAGACCCTACCCCGTCCTCCCTCCACTGGAGATTTATACACCTTCCAAGTCATCCTATTTTCCTCTGTTCTCACTGCATGTCCAAACCACTTTAACAACCCCTCCTCAGCTCTCTGGGTCTCTGGGTAACACTTTTTGTTACCACGCACCTTCTAATATCCAAACTACGAATTGTCTTCATAATATTCACACCACACATGGCCCTCAGACACGACATCTCTACTGCCTCCAGCCTCCTTCTTCCAAGATTCATATCCCATGCCTCACATGGTGTCTACCAACCCTTAGGTTGGTAGGCAGCAACCACCCAGGGAGGTACTACTTTCCTAACAAATGAGTGTGAAAGAGAAACTTGTAATTGTTTTGCACAACTGTAGGATTACGGGTGTCTTTTAAAACTTTCTCTTAAACATCTTGCTACTTCTACTAACACTTGGGTCACACTATATATGAATGTACATGTATATGTATACACACCCTAATGAGTTTTCGTCTATTTTTCTTAATAGTTACTGCTTTTAATTATATCTTTTCATATCTATGGGGAAGTGGAGAATAATCCTTCCTCTGTAAGTCATACGTGTCGTAGGAGGTGACTAAAATGCCGGAGCAAGGGGCTTTGTGTGTGTGTGTGTGTGTGTAAATGTATGTATACACACAAACACACACACATTCACAGTCGCTGATGATCTAAAATTGGTAACTTTTATCAAGCTACGGTATCTGTCAGACGAGCACGTTCAGTGTTCCTTCTTTAGTTACTCCACCTTCAGTGTCTCCTTCAGATTCAGTACCAACTTCAGCACCTTTTCACCTTCAGTACTGCCACCTCTGTAAAGAGCCTCCTTCACTCTCTCCGTCAGTGTCTCCACCACCAGTGTCTCCTTCATCACCAGTGTCTCCTTCATCACCAGTGTCTCCTTCACCACCAGTGTCTCCTTCATCGCCAGTGTCTCCTTCACCACCAGTGTCTCCTTCACCACCAGTGTCTCCATCACCAGTGTCTCCTTCACCACCAGTGTCTCTTTCATCGCCAGTGTCTCCTTCACTACCAGTGTCTCCACCACCAGTGTCTCCTTCACCACCAGTGTCTCCTTCACCACCAGTGTCTCCTTCATCACCAGTGTCTCCTTCACCACCAGTGTCTCTTTCATCGCCAGTGTCTCCTTCACCACCAGTGTCTCCACCACCAGTGTCTCCTTCACCACCAGTGTCTCCTTCATCACCAGTGTCTCCTTCACCACCAGTGTCTCTTTCATCGCCAGTGTCTCCTTCACCACCAGTGTCTCCTTCATCACCAGTGTCTCCTTCACCACCAGTGTCTCTTTCATCGCCAGTGTCTCCTTCACCACCAGTGTCTCCACCACCAGTGTCTCCTTCACCACCAGTGTCTCCTTCATCACCAGTGTCTCCTTCACCACCAGTGTCTCTTTCATCGCCAGTGTCTCCTTCACTACCAGTGTCTCCTTCACCACCAGTGTCTCCATCACCAGTGTCTCCTTCACTAAAGCTTTAATTTTCCCAGTCTTCCTTCCCTCGCTTCACCTCTTTGTCTCTCTCTCCTCTCCACCCTACATTTACATTCCTTCCCACGATATTCCATCTTCACGCGACGCTTTCTTTCCTTTCTCTTCATTTCTTACTACTATTATTTCTCCCTCACTTTATCTTTGTCTCTCCTCTTTCTCTTCTTTCATTTCCTTCCGTTCTTCCATCCACCACTCACCAGTCTATCTTTAGGAAGAGAGAGAAAATGAGAGTGAGAGTGAGAGAGAATGAGAGTGAGAGAGAATGAGAGTGAGAGAGAATGAGAGTGAGAGAGAATGAGAGTGAGAGAGAATGAGAGTGAGAGAGAATGAGAGTGAGAGAGAATGAGAGTGAGAGAGAATGAGAGTGAGAGAGAATGAGAGTGAGAGAGAATGAGAGTGAGAGAGAATGAGAGTGAGAGAGAATGAGAGTGAGAAAGAATGAGAGTGAGAAAGAATGAGTGAGAGAGAGAATGAGAGTGAGAAAGAATGAGTGAGAGAGAGAATAATAGAATATTCATTTTACGTTACCATGTTAGTGTTTTTTTGTCTTAAAGACAGTAGATCTTTCAAGGGATGGTGCCCTGATGCCAGTGAAGGACTCTTGATCCAAGCAGTTTGGATCTGCTCTCCGTGGGGATTATGGTGTTCTCCAGAAACACAAACCCCTACCGGTCCAGCGCTTTCTAAAGGTTATAATCTAAAATTAAAGATTATAATTCCCGAATGAGGCTAAATTCTTGTACTCATGGGGAAGCGCTAAAGCCGTTGGAGTCAGTGTGCCTCGTTAATGGGAGGAAGAGCAAGGTTAGCTGCAGCTCCTTGGATCAAGAGTCCCATTTAATTGGGGTAAAGTTAGGGAAATATTTGAAGTACAAATTTAACGTTGTCTAGATTCGTCGTCCACTTATTATTATTATTATTATTATTATTATTATTATTATTATTATTATTATTATTATTATTGTTAAATTAATAATTTATTCTTTGGAGCGCTACACCTATGTGGGTCATTTAGTGCGCAGATTAGTAGAGGAAACTTGCTCCTCCGTCCGCTAGGATGCAGCCAAGAGTCACTTGAGAAATCTGAGCGATGTTTCTTTGAAAGACACAGCCAGAGTGAGACTGCTCGTGACTGTCCGTCTTGTGGTACAGTAGCTGTCTGTGCACCTAGTGAGTCCAGGTGGGAGACTTGATAAAACTGCCTACGTAATAATTCCACTTACATGTGTTGTGATGAAGGCTTTGTTAAAGTAACAGGATTCTAACTTACCTATAAAAAATCATGCAAATTTGTTTAATTGTTTTATATTCACCTGTTTTAATTGATGCTGGTAATCGTGTTACAATGGTATTTATTTGTTATTGAGTTTTTATTCGTTGCTTTTATTGTTAATTTTATCTTTGTTTTTATTGTGTGAGTTGTGTATATTTTTATGGCTGTGCGCGCTGAATGTCCAAAGCAGTCAAAATGGGCAGTTAAGGTCGCAAATACTAATATATATATATATATATATATATATATATATATATATATATATATATATATATATATATATATATATATATATATATATATATATACATGTCGTGCCGAATATGTAAAACTGGTCAATTAGCAAGAACTCATTTAAAATTAAGTCCTTTCTGAAATTTTCTCGTATACGTTTAAAGATATATTTTTTTCATTAATGTTAAAGTAATTTTTTTTAATTTTGCAGCAAAAGGATCTTAGAAAACTTACCTAACCTTATTATAACAAGAGCAATTTATTTTAGCCTAACCCAACTAAATATATTTTAGATTTGTTTACAATAATTTAATACTAAACAAACACACTGAAATATATTTTTTTCGTTAGGTTCAGAATGATTTTGACGAAATTATTGCATACACAAATTTTCACTTGTCCTATATGGCAAGATGAGCGTTGCTATTTAAGCCAAGATCGCAAGTTCTGCCTATTCGGCACGACATATATATATATATATATATATATATATATATATATATATATATATATATATATATATATATATATATATATATATATATATATATATATATGTCGTGCCTAATATGTAAAACTGGTCGATTAGCAATAACTCTTTTAAAATTAAGTCCTTTCTAAAATTTTCTCTTATACGTTTAAAGATATATATTTTTCATTAATGTTAATGTAAAAAAATTTTAATTTTACACCAAAAGAATATTAGAAAACTTACCTAACCTTATTATAACAAGAACAATTTATTTTAGCCTAACCCAACTAAATATATTTTAGCTTTGTTTACAGTAATTTAATACTAAACAAACACAGTGTAATATATTTTTTTCGTTAGGTTCAGAATGATTTTGGCGAAATTAATGCATGCACAAATTTTCGCTTGTCCTTTATGGGAAGATGAGCGTTGCCATTTAAGTCAAGATCGCAAGTTCTGCCTATTCGGCACGACATATATATATATATATATATATATATATATATATATATATATATATATATATATATATATATATATATATATATATAATATATATATATATATATATATATACATACATGTGTGTGTGTGTGTGTATGTATATACTCATCGTAAAGCGCAAAATTCGTAGGGGTTATACGGCTCCTCAGAAGTAGGAAGTGTTAAGATTTAATTCACTGAAGGGCAATATAGCTCCAGTTCCTTCCATCAGTATTCCTTCAGCAGTATCTGACAGATCCTGAAGTGAGGAGAAAGTTGATAGCATGTCCGTGCACTCGGCGTTCGCTCCCAAGTCCTTCAACTTTGTACTTTAAAGATAATGTAAAAGACTTTATCAACAAAGTCTTGCCTGAGGCAAGAAAATAACAACATAATATTCAAGTGTGATTAATTCCAAGAACATCGACACGGTAAAAATGGACTCAAAAACACGCGCTGCACCAAAAATAATAGTCAGTTTTTTCATAAAAAACAAAGGGAGTGTTTATTGTGTTTAAATATATTTCAAGAGCACTAAACACACGAGAGGCATTAATTGGAAAGTGTTAGAAGCTTGATCCTCCATTCACTAATCCCAGCCCTGACTCTTGATCAGTCAGGGTGCTTGAACATCCGGGGCGAGAAAAACACGACGGAGTTACACTGGACGATCTCTTTTTTAGGATTCCCATTAAACTAAATGCAGGAGGAATGAAGAAAATAAGCCTGATTATGAGAACTTCTTGGAAAAAAGAAGACAGGACAGTATTATCAGATGTTCTCTGATGACAACTCCTTTGAAGGCAGGAGATATATCCTAGCTTGAATATATACAGATACGAATTGAGGAAACCCAAGTGGAGACAGATACTCTGTGTAGAAAGATACTGAACATTCCGATCATAGTCTGGGAACTTCAGCAGTACTAATGACGGAGATAGAAATATACAGTCTCTTTCTGTTTCCATGTGAGTTTCTTCAATTGGCGACAAATGTCCAGTACGCTTAAATGTTTCGTCATGTACAAAGAACTTTTACTACCTGCATAAAATCATCAAGACATTTAAATAACTGGGACACCTCGAATCACTGGAGCTGCACTTTCTGAAACGAAGAGACAGAGAGATCTGATAATCCATTCGTGGAAAATAATTGAATGCAAAGGTTTCGACCTACACACCGTTGATATACCTTTGAGTCCCAGAGCACAGCCTTGGCCAGGCTCGTCTGGTGCTTGCCTGGTCAACCAGGAGCTTGCTTCTGGTGGTCTGCTTACCCACATACCCATAACTTTTACTGAAGGAGAGACAAAAGTAAGTTCAAAATATACTCAGCGAAGAGAGGAGAAGATTGTCAGCACTGAGAATATTATAGCGTGTGTTTAACGACTTTTCATCTATTTGAACATTTAAGAAATAGAACAAACTGGAATAATTCTTGCATGATGTGTCATGTCAAAGTAGGCTTGCAGGCCTAGCGACAGACTGCGCTGGTGGAGTAGGACTTTCATAGCCCATCATTGCTTCTCTCCTTTTTTCTTTTCTGTCTCTCTTAGCTTGCCTTCTCTTCATCCCCACCTGTATTCATTTCCAGACTCTCCATCCTGCTCTCTCTCATTCCACTGTATAGGCCTTCTGTATACTGCTTCCTTATTTTCTACCCATTTTCTCCCTTTCTCCATTTCCCCATTTCCCTGTACATTCCTCTCTCTAAACTCTTCGTCTCACTTATTTCTTGGCCTTCCTTTTCTCCACTCCCTCTTCCCTTTTTTTTTTTTGTTTTACTCTCCCAAATCTCTTCTATTTTCATCTCCTTCCCTTCATCTCTCCCTCTCTAATTTTAAAAAATTACCCCCAGCAATATCGTACTTTTTATAATTAATTTATACAGTGTGTACTTTATGTATCATTAAGCAACATATGTATAAGATACAGGATAAAGTTTTGGTATTTTTAACAGGTGAATTTACAGGCTAAGAGGTGCTGTCTTACATCTTCTCATTATAAACTACGAGCTGCCATCCTGCCTCATCTCATTTGCAGGATAAGAGCTATTACCCTAGCTATTCTCATTTCAAAGCCTGTAGTTGCTTTTGTAGGGCATGGTCCCTGCGGCCCGTTCCTAGACAAGGCCTGGTCCTATCTGTGGTTTACTACAAACCCCAATACACTATTCACCTTAGTGAATAGTGTATTGGGGTAAAGGGTGCTAGTGTATTGGGGTAATTTAGTGCTAGGTCAACAGAAACAACAAGTGTTAAGAAACATGCCTATTTCTCCACCCACCCACGACTGATTCCGGGCGTTTCCATCACAAGCCGAAGTCTCTGTCATTGAGCTATGTGGAAGACAACATATGTAGTAGTGTCTTTTATTTAGAGAACTTTACTTTCAAAGAGTTGTTAAAATTTCGCACTTCATTGAGGGAAATGTTGTCCAAATATAGGATTGTTCTGCAAAATTGCCTTTATTTACATTCTTGTCGGCGGTGCCACAAGGAGTGATGAAGGCTTGTTT
>NC_091340.1:262281-284781 GCF_038502225.1 Cherax quadricarinatus | reverse complement strand
CCCAAAAGAGTCAGTGGCTAATTTCTGTTGGGGTCCTAGATTATTGTATTAAGGAAAGACGCTGAACCACAGGGGTTATACAGCACCTGGGAAATGGACGGTAATCAGGTCTGGAGTCAGTAGGAGGTAAAGTTCAATTCCTTGCATCAAGAGCCCCTCGCAGGCATGGAAGGAAAAAACCACCAGACCGTCTTCACATAATCACCCTTGAGAGAGCACACCAGGGACTGACAACCCACATACAATGCAATCAATGAAAAGTTGTTAAAATAATTTTGGATTGATAGTGTTTTGATAGTGATAGTGTTTTGTTCGTGCTAGTTTTATTTTTTTTTTTTTGCTTAATATATGTGTTTTATATTAGTTTTATTGCTAACAATAATGGATGGTCTGCCAAGTACTCATCGACTCTTAAAACTTTCTTCCCAGAACAATCAACGATCCCCCGAGATATACCAGGAAAGACTCTGCTAAACACTTCCCACAGCTCTTACTATTGTTACATTAATAAACGAAGGGGGGGAGCGGTAAACTCGTAGGGATCATATAGAGCTAGGGGAATGGGAAGCAAACTGAGTCGATCCAATAGTTCCTTTCTGCAAATGTGTATTCAAGTTCCTTTCTGCAAATGTGTATTTTTCACTATGTGTGAAAAAGATAGCCTCTTCACTCTATACAGTACCTCTCTGCAACTATTTTTTTCACTACTCGTCACCTTTTTGCCTTTCTTCTCCATCGAGTGGAGTAGTTTCAATTCTTTGGATGAAGATCCCTTCACGTGCAACGAGGCACCTACATAGAAGTGTCCCCACAACTAGCTACTGTACTCTCCTTAGGTGGACTGCAATCCTCCATCAAGTTAAATGAGTCTTTGCGTCCCGAGCTTTTGTAGGGTTTAAGAGTAATAGAGACGCGTTTATGGCGTCGATGACGGCCGGACGAGGCTATCAGCGAGTCTATATTTCTTCTAAGGGTCTATAAAATACTATAAAATATTCAAAATGGGCAATACCCTGATCGTATTTGACAGAATAGCCTCATATTTTAGGGGAACAAAAATTCCCAAGCGAGTTACTTATCGGGATCAAGGGCAATATACAGGGCTGTCCCCAGACGCAAGAGGAGAGGGAGGGAGGGAATAATGATACAGGGAAAGATAAGGCATAGGGAAGGAGAAAAAAATGGAAAAAATAGAAAGAAGATTATTATTATTTTCACGGGATGCGCTAAACCCGTGTTAAGAACATAAGAATGTAGGAACACTGCAGAAGGCCTACTGGCCCATACGAGGCAGGTCCTTATACAAAGCTAGAAAAGGAGAAAAAGTTGAGAGAAGAATACAAGAGAAAAACGCAAGTAGTTTAAACATAGTAAATTAAATACTGGATGTATTCGCACTGTAAAATGATGTAGAAATGTGTCCAACAGATATAGTAGAAAAATGATGGGAAAGTTCACAGAAAACAATGGATGAATTAATGGAAGTATTTTGAGAGCATCCATGGTCCTACTCTTAATCTGGATAGACCAGAGTACTGATGACAGTAGAAAATAGACAGGATTTTATTGTGACAACACCTCCGCTACCATCACAACCCCTCAACCATCAACACCCGCACTACCACCACCACTACCCCCACCACCACCACCACCACCACCACCACCACCACCACCACCACTACCCCCACCACCACCACCACCACCACCACTACCCCCACCACCACTACCCCCACCACCACCACCACTACCCCCACCACCACCACGACAACCACTACCATCAACACCCGCACTACCACCACCATCACCACCTATATCCTCCACTACCACCAACACCACCACTACCACCATCACCAATATCCTCTACTACCACCAATACCCTCACTACTACCACCACCACTACCACCACTGCCTCCACTACCACCACTGCCTCCACTACCACCACTGCCTCCACTACCACCACTGTCCTCCACTACCACCACTGTCCTCCACTACCACCAATATTTTCCACTACTACCAATATGCTCCACTACCACCATGCCTCCCTCACTACCACCAACACACTCACATCCACACTTCCACTAATACCCCCTCCTACCACCACTGCCATGAATCAGAGAGAGCACACATAACAGCATAAAACAAATTATTCATAATTCAACAGATAATTCTAATCCCTGAGAACCAAAGACAAGATGACCATTACTCAGAAGAGCACTAATGAGCCTTCCTTACCCAGAGCACCAAAAAGCATAACCAAAACCTGAAATATTAAAAAATATAAATTTGTGATCCACTAGATCTGAGGTTCCCAAAACAGAGGTCGCAACCTGAACTAGACATTATGACCTTCATGTGTGTGTGTGTGTGTGTGTGTGTGCGTGTTTGTGTGTGGACTCACTTGCCATGAGTTCAAGCCCCACACGTTCCGCAATTTGTTTGCAGTCGTGTAAGAACATAAGAGAGGGGAACACTGCAGCAGGCCAATTCGCCCATACTAGGCAAGTTCTTCTCAAACCCAAATCCACTAACAAAAATATTTGCTCAACCCATTTTCATTGCTATGCCAGGAATAAGCTTTGATAACCCTATTAACTCATGTGCAAGTCCCATTCATATCCAACCACTCTCAAACTGTTCCAAACCATTACATTCCTATATTCCTTCTATATCTAAACTTATCCAATTTGCATCCATTATTTCGAGCCATAGCCGGGTCGAGGCTGTCTGTTTCCTTGTCGGAGTGCATTAGATGTGAACCCACAAAATGTTACTCACATCAACGGTGATGCCTGGAAGGTCGAAAATCTGCATCTTGGGAGTGTCGGCTGGGATGTAGCGGAAGAACTCGTTCTGGCCGCGGTACCACTTCACCGAGTAGAGGACGTCGCCCTCCTGGTCGAAGTTGCACTCCAGCTCCACTGACTCCCCCGTCACTTGGTGTGACGGCACCTTCACTGACTGCAGTTTGAGTCCCGTCACGCTGCTGCTGCCGCACCCTGTGGGAGAAGGAAGACCCAGGGGTTAGCTTCTGCTCTTTTGTGGGAAGAAGGGGTAGGAGAAGAAACAATGCGGGGTAGTGTTAAGTATCTTTATTCAGAAACGTATCGCCTACGTAGCAGGCTTCTTCAGTCGAGTACAGGGGAATGATCCATCAGGTCAAAGACTCTATATCTCTTAAAACTTCCTACCATGGTATGGTTTGTTTGCAATCGTGTCATTACGATTTCGTGAGTCATACCATTCTTCCTTCTGTCATCTGTGCCTCTCAAAACTTCCTTCCGTCCTCTGTCTAACTGTACTCACCTAGTGCCTCGTACAGTATGATGAATAATGACTCATAACCACAAGATTGATGAAGGTATTACCTGGCGAATAGAGGAAATGGATTTAAGATATGTATCGTAGCCATTGAACAGTCAAGTGGTTAGGTGTCGATTTTCATAACTCATGAGTGGCACTCACCTCTGGCACTCTAGAGGATGTGTCTGTAGTGTCCTCGGCCTTGGTGGTAAGCAGCGATGATCTCCCTGATGGCACTGCCTATTATTATTATTATTATTATTATTATTATTACATTATTATTATTATTATTATTATTATTATTATTATTATTATTATTGTGAAGTCTAGAATCCGTAGGGGTCATTCACCCTCTGGACAATGGAAGGAAATTAGGTTTTACTCCAAGAACTTGAAGGATAGCTCCAATTCCAGGCTGAGAAACTATTACCTATTATATTGGATTGAAGAAGCCACTTGCTGGTGAAACGTTTCCTCCTCAGTAAAGATTCCCAAATGTTGCACAAGTGTTTTATTCTTCAATTTGTTTGTCTTCTGAACCATTTATTACGTCAGTGTTTAGATCATTCTCTGGCTACGAATGAGAAACGTTCAGATTTAAATGTTGCTTGTTTTTCCTTAAGTCTCCTTGTTGTGTGACGTACCATGGTTGGCTGCCTTTAATAGATAAGCCACTGGTGGGCCAAGCAGCGTGGGCTGGTACCAGGGGCAGGGGCACTCACTCCCAGGCAATCACACTGGTGGGCCAGGCAGTGTGGGTTGGTACCAGGGGCAGGGGCACTCACTCGCAGGCAATCACACTGGTGGGCCAGGCAGTGTGGGTTGGTACCAGGGGCAGGGGCACTCACTCGCAGGCAATCACACTGGTGGGCCAGGCAGTGTGGGTTGGTACCAGGGGCAGGGGCACTCACTCCCAGGCAATCACTGATGGGCCAGGCAGCGTGGGTTGGTACCAGGGGCAGGAGCACCCACTCCTAGGCAATCACACTGGTGGGCCAGGCAGCCTGGGCTGGTACCAGGGGCAGGGGCACTCACTCGCAGGCAATCACACTGGTGGGCCAGGCAGTGTGGGTTGGTACCAGGGGCAGGGGCACTCACTCCCAGGCAATCACACTGGTGGGCCAGTTAGTGTGGGTTGGTACCAGGGGCAGGAGCACCCACTCCTAGGCAATCACTGATGGGCCAGGCAGCGTGGGTTGGTACAAGGGGCAGGAGCACCCACTCCTAGGCAATCACACTGGTGGGCCAGGCAGCGTGGGTTGGTACCAGGGGCAGGAGCACCCACTCCTAGGGAATCACACTGGTGGGCCAGACAACGTGGGTTGGTACCAGGGGCCAGGAGCACCCACTCCTTGGAAATCACACTGGTGGGCCAGGCAGTGTGGGTTGGTACCAGGGGCAGGGGCACTCACTCCTAGGCAATCACTGATGGGCCAGGCAGCGTGGGTTGGTACCAGGGGCAGGAACACCCACTCCTAGGCAATCACACTGTTTGGCCAGGCAGCGTGGGTTGGTACCAGGGGCAGGAGCACTCACTCGGAGGCAATCACACTGGTGGGCCAGACAGTGTGGGTTGGTACAAGGGGCAGGGGCACTCACTCGCAGGCAATTACACTGGTGGGCCAGGCAGTGTGGGTTGGTACCAGGGGCAGGGGCACTCACTCGCAGGCAATCACACTGGTGGGCCAGGCAGTGTGGGTTGGTACCAGGGGCAGCGGCACTCACTCCCTGGCAATCACTGATGGGCCAGGCAGTGTGGGTTGGTACCAGGGGCAGCGGCACTCACTCCCAGGCAATCACACTGGTGGGCCAGATAGTGTGGGTTGGTACCAGGGGCAGGAGCACTCCCACTCCTAGGTACCAGGGGCATCACTGATGGGCCAGGCAGTACCAGTGCAGGGCAACCACTTGGCAATACTGGTGGGCCAGGCAGCGTGGGTTGGGGGCAGGCACCCACTCCTAGGCAATCACACTGGGCCAGGCAGCTCCAGGGGCAGGAGCAATCAACACTGGTGGGTCAGGCAGCGTGGGTTGGTACCAGGGGCAGGAGCACCCACTCCTAGGCAATCACACTGGTGGGCCAGACAACGTGGGTTTGGTACCACTGGTGGGGGCAGGAGCACCCACTCCTAGGCAATCACACTGGTGGGCCAGGCAATACCAGGGGCAGGAGCACCCACTCCTAGGCAATCACATGGGCCAGGCAGTGTGGGTTGGTACCAGGGGCAGCACTCACTCGCAGGCACTGGTGGGCCAGGCAGTGTGGGTTAGTACCAGGGGCAGGGGCACTCACTCGCAGGCAATCACACTGGTGGGCCAGGCAGTGTGGGTTGGTACCAGGGGCAGGTGCACTCACTCCCTGGCAATCACACTGGTGGGCCAGGCTGTGTGGGTTGGTACCAGGGGCAGGAGCACCCACTCCTAGGCAATCACTGATGGGCCAGGCAGTGTGGTTTGGTACCAGGGGCAGGGGCACTCACTGGAATCACACTGGTGGGCCAGGCAGCGTGGGTTGGTAGCAGGGGCAGGACTCACTCGCAGGCAATCACACTGGTGGGCCAGGCAGCGTGGGTTGGTACCAGGGGCAGAGCACCCACTCCTAGCACACTGGTGGGCCCACGTGGGTTGGTACCAGGGGCAGGAGCACCTACTCCTAGGCAATCACACTGGTGGGCCAGGCAGCGTACCAGGGGCAGGGCACCCACTCCTAGGCAATACCACGTGGGGGTACCAGGCAGGAGCACCCACTCCTAGGCAATGACACTGGTGGGCCAGGCAGTGTGGGTTGGTACCAGGGGCAGGAGCACCCACTCCTAGGCAATCACACTGGTGGGCCAGGCAGCGTGGGTTGGTACCAGGGGCAGGAGCACCCACTCTTAGGCAATCACACTGGTGGGCCAGGCAGCGTGGGTTGGTACCAGGGGCAGGAGCACTCACTCGCAGGCAATCACACTGGTGGGCCAGGCAGTGTGGGTTGGTACCAGGGGCAGGGGCACTCACTCGCAGGCAATTACACTGGTGGGCCAGGCAGTGTGGGTTAGTACCAGGGGCAGGGGCACTCACTCGCAGGCAACAGGAGCACACTGCAATCACTGATGGGCCAGGCAGGGTGGGTTGGTACCAGGGGCAGGGGCACTCACTCCCAGGCAATCACACTGGTGGGCCAGGCAGTGTGGGTTGGTACCAGGGGCAGGAGCACCCACTCCTAGGCAATCACTGATGGGCCAGGCAGTGTGGGTTGGTACCAGGGGCAGGGGCACTCACTCCCAAGCAATCACACTGGTGGGCCAGGTAGTGTGGGTTGGTACCAGGGGCAGGAGCACCCACTCCTAGGCAATCACACTGGTGGGCCAGGCAGCGTGGGTTGGTACCAGGGGCAGGAGCACCCACTCCTAGGCAATCACACTGGTGGGCCAGACAACGTGGGTTGGTACCAGGGGCAGGAGCACCCACTCCTAGGCAATTACACTGGTGGGCCAGGCAGTGTAGGTTGGTACCAGGGGCAGGGGCACTCACTTGCAGGCAATCACACTGGTGGGCCAGGCAGTGTGGGTTGGTACCAGGGGCAGGGGCACTCACTCCTAGGCAATTACACTGGTGGGCCAGGCAGTGTAGGTTGGTACCAGGGGCAGGGGCACTCACTCGCAGGCAATCACACTGGTGGGCCAGGCAGTGTGGGTTGGTACCAGGGGCAGGGGCACTCACTCACAGGCAATCACACTGGTGGGCCAGTTAGTGTGGGTTGGTACCAGGGGCAGGAGCACCCACTCCTAGGCAATCACTGATGGGCCAGGCAGCGTGGGTTGGTACCAGGGGCAGGAGCACCCACTCCTAGGCAATCACACTGGTGGGCCAGGCATCGTGGGTTGGTACCAGGGGCAGGAGCACCCACTCCTAGGCAATCACACTGGTGGGCCAGGCAAAGTGGGTTGGTACCAGGGGCCAGGAGCACCCACTCCTAGGCAATCACACTGGTGGGCCAGGCAGCATGGGTTGGCACCAGGGGCAGGAGCACCCACTCCTAGGCAATCACTGATGGGCCAGGCAGCGTGGGTTGGTACCAGGGGCAGGAGCACCCACTCCTAGGCAATCACACTTTGGCCAGGCAGCGTGGGTTGGTAGCACCAGGAGGCAATCACACTGGTGGGCCAGGCAGTGTGGGTTGGTCACTCACTCGCAGGCAATCACACTGGTGGGCCAGGCAGTGTGGGTTGGTACCAGGGGCAGGGGCACTCACTCACAGGCAATCACACTGGTGGGCCAGGCAGTGTGGGTTGGTACCAGGGGCAGGGGCACTCACTCGCAGGCAATCACACTGGTGGGCCAGGCAGTGTGGGTTGGTACCAGGGGCAGGAGCACTCACTCGCTAGGCAATCACTGCTGGGCGAGGCAGTGTGGGTTGGTACCAGGGGCAGGGGCACTCACTCCCAGGCAATCACACTGGTGGGCCAGGTAGTGTGGGTTGGTACCAGGGGCAGGAGCACCCACTCCTAGGCAATCACTGATGGGCCAGGCAGTTGGTACCAGGGGCAGGGGCACTCACTCGCAGGGAATCACACTCTTGGGCTAGGCAGCGTGGGGGCAGGAGCACCCACTCCTAGGCAATCACACTGGTCAGGCACTGGTACCAGGGGCAGGAGCACCCACTCCTAGGCAATCACACTGGTGGGCCAGCGTGGGTTGGTACCAGGGGCAGGAGCACCCACTCCTAGGCAATCACACTGGTGGGCCAGGCAGCGTGGGTTGGTACCAGGGACAGGAGCACCCACTCCTAGGCAATCACTGGTGGGCCAGGCAGCGTGGGTTGGTACCAGGGGCAGGAGCACCCACTCCTAGGCAATCACACTGGTGGGCCAGACAACGTGGGTTGGTACCAGGGGCAGGAGCACCCACTCTTAGGCAATCACACTGGTGGGCCAGGCAGCGTGGGTTGGTATCAGGGGCAGGAGCACCCACTCCTAGGCAATCATACTGCTGGGCCAGACACCTTGGGTTGGTACCAGGGGTAGGGGCACTCACTTGCAGGCAATTACTCTGGGCCAGGCAGTGTGGGTTGGTACCAGGGGCAGGGGCACTCACTCACAGGCAATCACACTGGTGGGCCAGGCAGTGTGGGTTGGTACCAGGGGCAGGGGCACTCACTGTCAGGCAATCACACTGGTGGGCCAGGCAGTGTGGGTTAGGTACAGGCAGGGGCAGGTGCACTCACTCTTAGGCAATCACACTGGTGGGCCAGGCAGTGTGGGTTGGTATCAGGGGCAGGAGCACCCACTCCTAGGCAATCACTGATGGGCCAGGCAGTGTGGGTTGGTACAGGGGCAGGGGCAATCACTGGTGGGCCAGGCTGGTACCAGGGGCCAGGGCACCCACTCCACTCAGCACCTCCCTAGGCAATCACACAGTGTGGGTTGGTGGGCCAGGCAATCACACTCGTGGGCCAGGCAGCATGGGTTGGTACAAGGGGCAGGAGCACCCACTCCTAGGCAATCACTGATGGGCCAGGCAGCGTGGGTTGGTACCAGGGGCAGGAGCACCCACTCCAAGGCAATCACACTGGTACCAGGGGCAGGAGCACCCACTCCTAGGCCAGGCCAGGCAGCGTGGGTTGGTACCAGGGGCAGGAGCACGTGGGTTGGTACCAGGGGCAGGAGCACCCACTCCACTCAGGGGCAGGCAATCACACTGGTGGGCCAGGCAGTGTGGGTTGGTACCAGGGGCAGGGGCACTCACTCGCAGGCAATCAATGGGCCACACTGGTGGGAGCACCCACTCCTAGGCACTGGTGGGCCAGGCAGCGTGGGTTGGTACCAGGGGCAGGAGGGCAATCACACTGGTTACCAGGGGCCAGGAGCACCCACTCCTAGGTGGGCCAGGCAGCATGGGTTGGCACCAGGGGCAGGAGCACCCACTCCTAGGCAATTACTGATGGGCCAGGCAGCGTGGGTTGGTACCAGGGGCAGGAGCACCCACTCCTAGGCACTCACTACAAGGGGCATGGGCACTCACTCGCAGGCAATTACACTGGTGGGCCAGGCAGTGTGGGTTGGTACCAGGGGCAGGGGCACTCACTCACAGGCAATCACACTGGTGGGCCAGGCAGTGTGGGTTGGTACCAGGGGCAGGGGCACTCACTCCCAGGCAATCACACTGGTGTGCCAGGCAGTGTGGGTTGATACCAGGGGCAGGAGCACCCACTCCTAGGCAATCACTGATGGGCCAGGCAGTGTGGGTTGGTACCAGGGGCAGGGGTACTCACTCCCAGGCAATCACACTGGTGGGTCAGGTAGTGTGGGTTGGTACCAGGGGCAGGAGCACCCACTCCTAGGAAATCACTGATGGGCCAGGCAGTGTGGGTTGGTACCAGGGGCAGGGGCACTCACTCGCAGGGAATCACACTGGTGGGCCAGGCAGCATGGGTTGGTACCAGGAGCAGGAGCAACCACTCCTAGGCAATCACACTGGTGGATCAGGCAGCGTGGGTTGGTACCAGGGGCAGGAGCACCCACTCCTAGGCAATCACACTGGTGGGCCAGGCAAAGTGGGTTGGTACCAGGAGCAGGAGCACCCACTCCTAGGCAATCACACTGGTGGGCCAGGCAGTGTGGGTTGGTACCAGGGACAGGAGCACCCACTCCTATGCAATCACACTGGTGGGCCAGGCAGCATGGGTTGGTACCAGGGGCAGGAGCACCCACTCGTAGGCAATCACACTGGTGGGCCAGACAACGTGGGTTGGTACCAGGGGCAGGAGCACCCACTCCTAGGCAATCACACTGGTGGGCCAGGCAGCGTGTTTTGGTACCAGGGGGCAGGAGCACCCACTCCTAGGCAATCACACTGGTGGGCCAGGCAGCGTGGGTTGGTACCAGGGGCAGGAGCACCCACTCCTAGGCAATCACTGATGGGCCAGGCTGCGTGGGTTGGTACCAGGGGCAGGAGCACCCACTCGCAGGCAATCACACTGGTGGGCCAGGCAGTGTGGGTTGGTACCAGGGGCAGGGGCACTCACTCCACTACACTGGTGGGCCAGGCAGTGTAGGTTGGTACCAGGGGCAGGGGCACTCACTCGCAGGCAATCACACTCGTGGGCCAGGCAGTGTGGGTTGGTACCAGGGGCAGGAGCACTCACTCAGGCAATCACAGGCAATCACACTGGTGGGCCAGGCAGCGTGGGTTGGTACCAGGGGCAGGAGGGCAATCACACTGGTGGGCCAGGCACGTGGGTTGGTCAGGGGCAGGCAACTCCTAGGCAATCACACTGGTGGGCCAGGCAAAGTGGGTGTGGGCACCCACTCCTTCACACTGGTGGGCCACAGCAGGGGCAGGGGCAGGAGCACTAGGCACTCAGGCAGCGTGGGTTGGTACCAGGGGCAGGAGCACTCACTCGGAGGCAATCACACTGTGTGGGCCAGGCAGGCAATTACACTGTGGGTTGGTACCAGGGGCAATCACAGGGGCACTCACTCCCACTCCCTGGCAATCACACTGGTGGGCCAGGCAGTGTGGGTTGGTACCAGGGGCAGGAGCACCCACTCCTAGGCAATCACTGATGGGCTAGGCAGTGTGGGTTGGTACCAGGGGCAGGGGCACTCACTCCCAGGCAATCACACTGGTGGGCCAGGTAGTGTGGGTTGGTACCAGGGGCAGGAGCACCCACTCCTAGGAAATCACTGATGGGCCAGGCAGTGTGGGTTGGTACCAGGGGCAGGGGCACTCACTCGCAGGGAATCACACTGGTGGGCCAGGCACCATGGGTTGGTACCAGGAGCAGGAGCAACCACTCCTAGGCAATCACACTGGTGGGCCAGGCAGCGTGGGTTGGTACCAGGGGCAGGAGCACCCACTCCTAGGCAATCACACTGGTGGGCCAGGCAGCGTGGGTTGGTACCAGGGGCATGAGCACCTACTCCTAGGCAATCACACTGGTGGGCCAGGCAGCGTGTTTTGGTACCAGGGGGCAGGAGCACCCACTCCTAGGCAATCACACTGGTGGGCCAGGCAGCGTGGGTTGGTACCAGGGGCAGGAGCACCCACTCCTAGGCAATCACACTGGTGGGCCAGGCAGCGTGGGTTGGTACCAGGGGCATGAGCACCTACTCGTAGGCAATCACACTGGTGGGCCAGGCAGCATGGGTTGGTACCAGGGGCAGGGGCACTCACTCCCAGGCAATCACACTGGTGGGCCAGTTAGTGTGGGTTGGTACCAGGGGCAGGAGCACCCACTCCTAGGCAATCACTGATGGGCCAGGCAGTGTGGGTTGGTACCAGGGGCAGGGGCACTCACTCTCAGGCAATCACACTGGTGGGCCAGGCAAAGTGGGTTGGTACCAGGGGCAGGAGCACACACTCCTAGGCAATCACACTGGTGGGCCATGCAGCGTGGGTTGGTACCAGGGGCAGGAGCACCCACTCCTAGGCAATCACACTGGTGGGCCAGGCAGCGTGGGTTGGTACCAGGGGCAGGAGCACCCACTCCTAGGCAATCACACTGGTGACGTGAAGAGTTTATGGGGCGAGTAAAGGGTCTTGACCCTCCCATTAGGGTCTTAGACTCTCCCTCGGGACTCCCCTCATTTGAGTTGCTCTTTTCTTCCCCTCCCTCAGCCTTCCATCGTTATCCTCTACATTTTCTTTCTTCCATTTTTTCCCTCGTTGTACCACATTTCTAACTTTTTTGTTGATATTTCTTTTTGTTTGTTGTCGCTGTCTTTATTTACAGTTAGATAGGTTATCTCTTGTTTTTTTCCTTGCTGGTGCTGCTCTTTTTTTTTTATTTACCTTCTCTCTTGTCTTCTGGTCATTTTGTTATACTTCTCCCTTTATCTTCTGGTTTATCAATTTCTTCTCACTTTTAGTCTCTCAGTTGTCCCGGAATGCATAAACAGCATGTAATTTAACGATCACTAGCCATCACCCAGAGCCAGGACCGACACCAGGAGCAGTTCGCAGATCGATGACTCTTGGAATCACCAACAGGCAAAATACTGGTCTGTAAGAATACTAGTCTTCAGTCTTTAAGACTACTAGTCTTTAAGAAAGAGTCACAGTAATCTGCATCAGGAAGACGACCTTGTACCATGGCACCATCACATTCTAAGCCCTTCGAGGGGTGTACCTTGATTCTCCTGACACGCTCTTAAACATGGAACTAGAGCATTCGTCCCCTTTGTATCAAACGTGATTGCTTCTCAGTCCTCAGGCACTGTATGACTCCTGAGAGTTTAGCGCTTCTCCATCATAATTTTGAATGTGCATCTTAGAGGCGCACTTGATATGTCGATCATTCAGTGGCTACAGTCAGTGGGTGAGACAGATATGCAAGTGGATGAACTAAAGGAGACAGTAACTATTACAAGAATGATGGGCTGCAGACACGACAGGTAACGAGGGCGCTCAGAAAGAATGAGGTAATTTTAGGAGTGCACTACTAGAGTGGACAGCAGATGTGGGTACAGAAGGGTAGGTGCAGGTGGAAGGATGCTTGATTAGTGGAATGATAAGAGGATGGTAAAGAATACACAAATAATCCGCACATAGAAGCAATATTGGCATTTGAGAGGTTTAAATTGTGTAAAAATAATACACTGAAGGCAGAGTATACAAAGAGTGTTAAAAGTGTGCAATGAAATATCCACCTATTCTCTCAATGAGAGAATAGGTGGGTATTTATCAAATTGTTTTGCTTGTTTTGGGAAATTCTGAAGAGAAGTTGCAAATGTTGGTGGAGTTTGAAAGGGAGTGTATAAGAACATTTAAAAAATATGTATATAAAAAAGAACAAGGTGATGAATAACAATATTTTAGGCAATGAAAAGTTGGATACCAGATTGGAGGAAGTTTGGAGAGAGAGAGAGAGAGAGAGAGAGAGAGAGTGAGTATTTAGATACCTGTTAATGGACGTGTCGGCAGATGGATCGATAAAAGATGAAGTGAACCATAAAATGGTAAGTGGAGTGTTGAGAGGCCTGTGCAAAGAAAAAAAAAAAGATTATGGTGGCAAAATGGGGAATGAGAACGGTATCATCTCCATTTTTATAGATGTGAGGAATAACGTTGTAAAGTGGATGAGAGTGGAGGCAATGAAGACGTCATGTTTGAGAACAATGATGAGTAGAAGGTAGATGCTAGTGAGGGATTGTGAAAGGTATAATTTGGAAGACGGAGAAGAGTTTGAAGTGGTTTGGGCATTTTGAGAAAAGGCATCTGAATAGGTTGCTAAAAGGGTCAGGGTCATCCTAGGAAGGGTTGGACTGAGGTTGTGAAGGTTTCTAGTGGTATTAGCTTGAGTATACAGTAACCGTGTATTAGTGAATTATATCGGAGGGAGTGAATCAGGTGGTTATAAGGATTTAACGTGTTGTTAGAGTAACTTAAGTAACTGGTATGAAGCAGTTCAATGTAACCGGTTAGCCGGACTGAAGTCCTGGAGCTGGGAAGGACAGTGCCAGCACTGAAGGAAGTGTTAGGTGCAGTTCGGAATGACATGTATTGTGATGTCTGCGCGTCTCTTTCCCACAGCCAAGATGATGGTAGACAAGGCTAAGGAGGAGATGTGCCAGTACTGTCAGCACGTTGTTCAGCGGCCCCTAACACACTATCTTCTGGAGTGCGAAGTTACTGAGACACTCCGCAGGCAACTAGGAGTGATATTCCCTCCCGAAGAGGACCCAGAGATGACTGCGGCCACACTAGTGTACCATGGAGTCAACGAACCAGACAAGCTGTTACCTGTGATAACGACATATCCTCCTCCTCGCTAGTGTCCACAGTTAGGAGTACATACGGTGTTGTCGCTTATGATATGCACCAGTTGAACTGACCAGAAGAGTGCTTGAGCAGCATACGTCGCATCATTGTAGAAACCTTTCTCCCTCGGGAGCCAGAGACGGGTCATCGCAAGATTGAGACCCGTGCCCGGACTACGGTCTTGGCAAACATTATACATACATACATACATACGTCTCCGGCAAAACAGCAGTTGAATGAACGATGGTAATATTTTTTTCAGTCGTTTCCAATGTAACTTGATGGGAGACGACTAAAGTGTTAAAAAATTAAACGTAATATTGTGCATTATAATCTGAAGACTATTTACTGACTGGTAAAAATAAAAATAAAAAGTTAAATTGAGTACAGCAACTAAGAAGGTATTATGTGTGTACTCATCTGTTTGTGGCTGCAGGGGTTGAGTCTTAGCTCCTGGCTCCGCCTCTTCACTAGTCGTTACTAGATACATCCTCTCCATGCTCAAAGAGCCTTATTGTGCCTCTTCTTAAAACTATGTATGGGTCCTGTCTCCACTACATCACTCTCCAGATTCTTCCAATTCCTGGCGACTCTAAGGCTGAAGAAATACTTCCAAACATCTCTATAGCTGGGGACACAACTTCCAGTTGTGTCCCCTTGTTTCTGTGTCCTGTCGCTGAAACATTCTGGCCTTCACCTTGTCAGTTCCTCTCCAATATTTTATATGTTATCATGTGTCCCCTATCCCTCCTGTCCTCCAGTGTCGTCAGGTTGAGTTCTCTTAACCTCTCCTTGTAGGACATATCCCTTAATTCCGGGACTAGTCTTGTGTGTGTGTGTGTGTGTGTGTGTGTGTGTGTACCATAAAGCGCTAAAGCCGTGTGGGTGGACGCTCCTTCTTCCGTCCACTTATCGTGTCCCAAATGGTAGGAAAATCGTGCTTAAGTTACGGAATGTTTGCAAGACAATATAAAATTGTAATATTGTTAATCCTGGAGTTACTAAACATATGGAAAAAAGTTTAAACAAACTAGCATAAATGTTTAAAAAATTACAGAAACATCTGGCACATCGGCTCACGACGATTAGGAATATTTGTCATTTTTTTTTCCAAGGTTTGTAAATTTAAGGTGAAATGTTTCTTTCGATCTTTCTGGACGGTGCTTCGCGGTAATCTAATTTCCAAAGATGTTCTCCATCACATTTGCACGCACATCTCCACATACTTGAACACTGCCACAAGGTGCTTTGTCCCATATTTCCACTCTTTATGACCATCCGCTTTGTGTGTGTGTGTGTGTGTGTGTGTGTGTGTGTGTGTGTATGTATGTCATGCCGAATAGGTAAAACTCACGATTTTGGGTTAAATAGCAACGCTCTTCTTGGCGAATAAGGCAAGCGGAAATTTGTGTATGCAGTAATTTCGCAAAAAAACATTCCGAACCTGACGAAAAAATATATATTTCATTATGTTTGTTTGTTAAATTATTGTAAATTTATCTAAAATATAGTTAGTTGGATTAGTCTAAATTAAAATGAGCTTGTTATAATAAGGTTAGGTGAGTTTTCTAAGGTTCTTATGGTACAAATTATTAATTTTGAGATTAACATAAATGAAAAATATATATTTAAAGGTATAAAAGAAAATTTTAGAAAGGACTGAATTTTAAATGAGTTCTTGCTAATTGACAATTTTTACCTATTCGGCAAAACACACACACACACACACACACACACACACACACACACACACACACACACACACACACACTCACACTCACACACACACACACACACACACACACACACACACACACACACACACACACAGGGAATACTTGTCAGGAAGACAGCAGCGAGTCATGGTACGTGGCGAGGTGTCAGAGTGGGCACCTGTGACCAGTGGGGTCCCGCAGGGGTCAGTCCTAGGACCAGTGCTGTTTCTGGTATTTGTGAACGACATGACGGAAGGAATAGACTCTGAGGTGTCCCTGTTTGCAGATGACGTGAAGTTGATGAGAAGAATTCACTCGATCGAAGACCAGGCAGAACTACAAAGGGATCTGGACAGGCTGCAGACCTGGTCCAGCAATTGGCTCCTGGAGTTCAATCCCACCAAGTGCAAAGTCATGAAGATTGGGGAAGGGCAAAGAAGGCCGCAGACGGAGTACAGTCTAGGGGGTCAGAGACTACAAACCTCACTCAAGGAAAAAGATCTTGGGGTGAGTATAACACCAGGCACATCTCCTGAAGCGCACATCAACCAAATAACTGCTGCAGCATATGGGCGCCTAGCAAACCTCAGAACAGCATTCCGACATCTTAATAAGGAATCATTCAGGACCCTGTACACCGTGTACGTTAGGCCCATATTGGAGTATGCGGCACCAGTTTGGAACCCACACCTAGCCAAGCACGTGAAGAAACTAGAGAAAGTGCAAAGGTTTGCAACAAGACTAGTCCCAGAGCTAAGAGGTATGTCCTACGAGGAGAGGTTAAGGGAAATCAACCTGACGACACTGGAGGACAGGAGAGATAGGGGGGACATGATAACGACATACAAAATACTGAGAGGAATTGACAAGGTGGACAAAGACAGGATGTTCCAGAGATTGGACACAGTAACAAGGGGACACAGTTGGAAGCTGAAGACACAGATGAATCACAGGGATGTTAGGAAGTATTTCTTCAGCCACAGAGTAGTCAGTAAGTGGAATAGTTTGGGAAGCGATGTAGTGGAGGCAGGATCCATACATAGCTTTAAGCAGAGGTATGATAAAGCTCACGGCTCAGGGAGAGTGACCTAGTAGCGATCAGTGAAGAGGCGGGGCCAGGAGCTCGGACTCGACCCCCGCAACCTCAACTAGGTGAGTACAACTAGGTGAGTACACACACACACACACACACACACACACACACACACACACACACACACACACACACGCACGCACGCACATATACGCACGCATATACAACAGACCTCGTGTCTAATCGACATGTGCTTAGGACAAAATGGTAACTAACACATATGCATACATGTCCCTGGTATGTGAGTAGTCGTACAGAAGAGCAGCAAGTTATATATGATTCAAGAGGACGTGGGTGTCTGAGTCTGCTCCTTCGACATGAATAGTCACTTTGAGATGATTATCGACTGAGGTTCGGGCGTACGCACAGTACTCATAACCTTCAGTGCTTGTGCTTCCTTCTGTGCCACATGTGTCGTGCACCTGAATGTACGAAACAATCTAGAATGTTTGCCCACGATATCTGCCTTTTCCCTTTTTTTTTAATTACTGGGTTGCCTGCCTGTAAGAACCTTAGAATGGGTACCTGGGTGTTAGTCGACTGGTGTGGGTCGCATCCTGGGACAAAACTGACTTTGCCCGAAATGCTCTGCATAACAAGCGGTTTTCTATATAGTAGTATGTCATTGATGTCAGCTATGGTCTGTATACCTTGTGCTTGTACTTGTAGAATTAAAGATATTATATTATTAACATTATAAAAATAAACTTTTATGAGAGTCTTTTGATACTGACAACTTTTTATTTATTTTTTTTTTTTTGGGGGGGGGGCTGATGTTGGTTATTTATATTTCGTGTTATCGCATTTTGTGTTTTGCTCGTGTTAATATTTTTGTTATTGCTGCTCATTTGATCTTGGATGTTGTGTGTGTTTTCATTTACTTTTATTGCCAAGAGCTCTGAGGGATTTTTCAAGTCAGTTTTCATTAGATCTCTAATCAACTTTCCCCTCACTCAGGACGTCCCCTCACGCAGGACGTCCCCTCACGCAGGACGTCCCCTCATGCAGGACTCCCGTCCCTACTTCCACCTCATTTCACAACAGTGTATGGGCGCCATTAAAGATCCACTAGATTGCGTGACACTGCGCCATAATCAGGTTAAGGGAACCTGTAGCAGATAACTACACATAACAGAGGTGAAGCACCTCTGCCTATTCCACATGTAAACTCGGTGTAGAAGAGGAGGCAAACAGCCTCTCCCATTACCTAGTTGAATGTCAAATTGTCATGAATTTGCCAATTATGATACCTTTGGTTAAAAGGCATTTATTCAGAGTAAAAGTGATTAATTATATGCATTTTATTGAACTTTTCATATTTAATTAAAAAATAGTGAAATAATATTATACATACAGACAATAGAAAAACTTGCTAATTAGAAGCCTTGTGATATCCCACCTGTAAACGAATTTATACTGTACAAATTATATGTAAACCTGTACATATATATATATATATATATATATATATATATATATATATATATATATATATATATATATATATATATATGCAATAAGATCACAGTAAACAGGTGATTTCAAAATATGCAAAACAACCACTCTGAAAGAATAGAGAAATTCCAAGCGCTGTCGTGACTACTCACATTATCAAGTTCCTTGATAATGTGAGTAGTCACGAAAGCGCTTGGAATTTCTCTATTCTTTCAGAGTGGTTGTTTTGCATATTTTGAAATCACCTGTTTACTGTGATCTTATTGCATATATATATATATATATATATATATATATATATATATATATATATATATATATATATATATATATAAATATATAATTTGTATGTATGCATGCATGTGTCCACATATGGATATATATATATGCAAATTTTTCCGAGTATGGATTTGAAAGTGTGTATGTCTGTGTATCTTTGTGTGTATATACATATGAATGTGTGCGCATGTACATGTATGTGCGTATATACAGATGCATATATGTAATGTAATGCCCTTCAGCCCTTTTTAATTAATCTTGGGTCAACTTACACTTGGTGGGTGTTGCTTTAGCACATGTGAAGCAGAGTTGGTTTTTGATGTTCAGACAGGTTGTGGGTAGCGCCATTATGCATTTTTCTATGCATGTAATGACTGTGTTATTAAATATTAATGTATGTACGTAGTTATTTCAAAATTTCTCTCCATCCTTACCCCGTTTTTCTTCTGTCTTCTATATATACAGTACTTATTGCCCCGGTCAGGGATGATGGTGGTGGTTTAAAATTTAATTTCTCCTGTGTATGGTATAGGCTGTACTGAGAAATGGAATTTCCCAAGCAATAATAACTCCAGCAGTGATGGAATAATGACGCCTTAGAAATTCCTGTACCTGAAGAACCTTTAATGTAATACTTAACGATATCCTCATCATCCAGTAAGGTCAGCTCGGGCTGACACTATTGAAATCTCCCAGCTCGGGCTGACACTACTGAAGTCTCCCAGCTCGGGCTAACACTACTGAAGTCTCCCAGCTCGGGCTAACACATTTCAGCACTGTATATAACTCATCCTGTGTTATGGAATATTAAAGGGAAACATAGCTAGCTTAGCAGCACATTGCTGATGTATCCATCTTGCTTAAAACTACCCCCTCCCTAAATGCAGTGTGTCACCTTTTCCTTTGAAGTACATTCCCCACATCTCCGCTTACATTAGTTTCCATTTTTTTCCCAATTCCTACAGTATGCCACCTCTCACCCTTGCAGTACTCTCTTCAGCTCATCTCCCATGAAGCATCTTCTTCCTCTTGCCCCGCAATAGGCCTCTCATCCCTCACACGGGGGTGGACCGGTAAGCCAGTGGAAGGCCTCGATCAGATGACCGAAAGCTTAAGCTACGGGTCATCATATGACTAAGACCTGCGTCAGGAAACACTTACCCTGTTACCTGACCGACTTTACCTTGTTAGATAAAAGGACACAAGTACAACTAATGTGACATTTTATTGTGGCAACATTTCGCTCTCCAGGAGCTTTGCCAAGCCGTTACAAAGCTTGACAGAGCTCCTGGTGAGCGAAACGTTGCCACAATAAAATGTCACATTAGTTGCATTTGTGTCCTTTTACCTAACATACTGTCGGTAATTCTTCCAACATTAATACAAACCTTACGTTACCTAACCTAACCCTCCCTCTCCAAAGTACACTCAGTGTAGTACACCCCAACGCAGTACCTACACTCAACCCTTCACGCAGTATACTACAAACGCCTCCCCATGCAATACGCCTACACATCTCATAAAAGCTGATCCAGTCGAGTGGTGACCCACACAAACAGTCAATTCATTACCTCATTAAGCAGGCCCTGCTCAGAACATTCACAAAGCCAAACAACCCAGCAGCAAAGCCTAACCACTACCCAGTGGGATCGCCACTTCTCGTTATTTCAATTAAGCTTTGAGGTTATTAAGTTGAAGGAGCCCTCGCCTCTCCGGTGGCGGACGCCGATTAGGAGAAGCGAACTTAATTAAAATCTTTCATTATTTTACCGGATGAGATTTCAGGGTTAATATGCAGCGCGCTTGGTTCTCGAGAGGAAGAAGAAAATGGGGAGAAAATATCATCACAAAATGAAGTTACCAGCGGGAGTGGCAGCAGCAGCGGAGAACGGGGGAGAAATTCAATTCAAGGGAGCAATTTTTCAAAGCTCACTCAGGGCACTACAGCCATCCACCTCCCTGGACCGTCGTCAGCGCCTCCGTCCTACTGTTGGAAGGGTTTCACGCCTCCATCTCACGGCACTTTTCCAACACCTCTCTCCATCACGTAACGCTGGTTTGTGATCACACAGATACATAAAACAAGCTTTCATTTGTATAGCGTTTCGCTCACTGTAGAATATTTCCCTGTAATGAAATGAAAAGTTGTCCGTATAAATGTTTGTTTGCGAAGAGGCGCGAGAGACCAAGTTGTAGAGAAGAACATTAATTTGTGACACTACCTTACCTTCCGGACTGGACTTTAGCAAGTAAACAAAAGCCCTGACACTAAGTCTTATACGGCATATTAACACTGAGGTCAGGGTCCTGAGAAGTTGCAGGAGCGGCTCAAGGAAGAGAGGGTAAAGGAAAAGGGAAAGACAACATGGGAGGTGAGGCGAGGAAGTATAAACAGATATAAACGAGAGACTCAAGAAGAGGTAATCAGTTCCTGAGCCTTGGAGAATTATACACAGCAAACAGATGCAGATGAGGTAGTCAGTCCCTCAGCCTAGGAGCAGGTATTCAGTATCTTAGTCTTGATGAATATGAGGGAGGTTAGGTGAGGGGAGGTCAAGGATGAGTAAAATTGTTAATGAATGGGTCGTAGATGTGAGTGATGAGTATATACCTTTGATATACCATTGAAGACCTTCGGAGCCCGGCCAGGCTTGTCCGGTGCTTGCCTGGTCAACCAGGCTATTGCTGCTGGAGACTCGCTGCCCCACATATCCATTATAGCCTGGTTGTTCTGGTACCTGGTGAAGATACTTGTCTAGTTTCCTTGTCTAGTCTTCCTTGTCTAGTCTTCCTTGTCTAGTTTCCAGCAGTGTTTCTGATATCTTCTGGTAAGATGTTGAATAGTCTGGGACCCCGGATGTTGATACATTGTTCCCTTATTGTCCCCACCGCACCCCTGCTCCTCATTGGGTTTATTTTACACTTCCTTCCATATCTCTCACTCCAGTATGTTGTTGTGGCAGTGTGCAGATTTGGGACCAGACCCTCGAGTACTTTCCAGGTATATATTATCATGTATCTCTCTCTCCTCCGCTCCAATGAGTACAAGTTCAAGACTTGAAGGTGTTCCCAGTAATCTAGGTGTTTTATTGGTTCAATGTAAGCCGAAAACGATCTCTGTATTTGTTCCAGCTCTGATATTTCTCCTGCTTTGAACGGGGCCGTCAGCACTGAGCAGTATTCTAAGTGAGGGAGCACTAGCATTTTGAAGAGTGTCACCATCGGCATTATTACCCTTGTTTTGAAAGTTCTCAATACCAACCCCGTCATCTTCCTGGCTGTCGGGTCCTGCCAACCATTGTTCATTTTACTTTTCTGCACTGTAGACTCAGTAAGAGTAATAGCCATTTACCGAATATATAGTAAAGTTACACTGCGTGTATATTACTTTTTATTTTATATTGTATATCGTGCTGTGATAGCTACAGTATCAACATAACATTCCATTTCATTGTGTGGCGATAGGCCATCCATGAATGATAATAATTTCTATGTAAAGTCGTCTCTGCCGGAATGATGCCTATGAAGCTCTCGTAGCTGCCTGAATCCTTAGCGGAATGCTTGGCCGTATCATTCGTACCCTCGGAAATCTCCCAGCTTTGACTGGCAAATTAGTACAAGAACACATACTGTGCATTGAAATATAATATGGAAGACAGTGAGCTTTTGTTCCCACTATGTAACTGTCATATAATAAGAAACGCAATGCTGGTTATGACATTTTAGTGTGAGGGCGTTTAGTCTAATACAGACGTTATCAGTTTATAAAACTGATAAAGTCCCGGTTGGGCGAAACGATCTTGACAACGAAATGCCGTAACCGGCACTGTGTCTTATCTGCATACTAGCGGTATTCTCTACTATTGTATTATATGTAACTGTCATGCTAAACAGTAGAAACACATTCCTGGT